>NW_020291542.1:0-166269 GCF_003184765.1 Aspergillus aculeatinus CBS 121060 | reverse complement strand
ATAATATTATTATATAAAAGACTAGTTATATTTTCTGTAATTATTCTATTAATAGCGGTTATTAATCCTATTTTATATAACTATTCTAATATTTTAATACTAAAAGAATAGTCTGTTTTTTCTATTATAATAATTTTATATAGTTTAAATAGCTTTCGAATATTTAGATCTTATAATAAACTAAAAAAATATATAAAATATCTGATTTTTTATTAGCTGGGCAGCTTACTATATTCGGCCGGTTGTTAAATAGATGTCTAGATAGCTTAAATCCATCTTTCTTCACGCTCTCCTCAGCTTATTTCTATTTCTAATTTTTTATATTTTTTATAATATAAATCTTCTAATAAATAGATTTATGTAAATATTAGTTATATTAATAATACTACTATTATTATAATAAAAAATAATAAAAAAAATTATATTATATTAAATTAAAAGTTTTAATAGATTTATAAAATATAATTTATTATATATATATTAGTATTTATATTTTCAAAATTCTATCTTATCTACTACTACTATTTAAAATAATTTTAAATAATTAGAAAAATTTTTAAATCTATTTTTAAATCTATTATTAAATTAGTTTTTAAATTTATTAAATTAGTTATTCTAAGCCCGAGAAATAGGTAATATATTAATATAAATCCTACTAAAACTAATTAGAATAGAAAATAGTTTTTAAACTTATTAGTTAGATTTATAACTAGATACTAATATTAATTAATTAGATTTTTTTTAAAATCTAAAATATTTATTATACTAAATCTTAGAAGAAATAGATTTATTAAAAAAAAAAACTAAATCTAATTTCTTAAAATACTATTTAATAAATATCTTATATTTAATATTTATTTTAGATATACAGAGGCCTATATTTTAAATTGTTTATAAATTATTAAAGTTTTAGAAGAATTTAATTAAAAGTTTATTTTTATTAAATAATATTTTTTTATATTATTTATAGGGAGAAGATCGAGACGGCGTGCTGAAAAGAAGACTGTACCAGATACACCAAACAGTATACTATTATTAAATTATTAATCAGAAAGAATAGAAAAGTTATATCTAACTCTATTTTTTATTAATTCATTATTTTTTAATAGTATTTTTAGCTTTTATAGTTATATAATAATATGATATTATTTAAAATATTCTTTAGAAAACTAATATAATCTTAACTTTAAACTAATTATTATTATAAAAATTTATATATATATATAATATGCTACCGCACTTGCGGCTGTACTTATAGAGACTGCTGCCCACCGTAGCAGTGGCACTATATATAATAAAACCTAGATAATATTAAAAAAATTAATTAATAGAATTATTATAATTAAATATTTGTACTTCAGTCTATAATATATTAGTAGCATTCTTAACTTTGTTTTTTATTTCTACTTTATTATTTCTTATAGTTTCTTATTATTATTTTTTATTTAATTACTTTATAGTTATATTAGAAGCTATATTTCTAACCACCAAGCTGTAGGCCTTCTTAAATATAAACCACAGTTTTATAAAAGACTTCGATAATAATACTAAAATAAAAATATAATATTTTTTTCTCTAAAATATTTTAGAATCTTCGGTAGAACCAGGGGCAGTTTTATTAGATATTTATATATAAAATTTATTTATATTAATCTCCGAGCTAATATTATTTTTTAATAACTGGCTTTATAACAAATATATATTTAATACAGCAGTCCGAATATTTCTTAAAGTTATAAAAAATTTATTTTCTAAATTTTTTTTATTTTATAATTTATATATTATAATCTATAGTAGAACTACAAAAAATCTATTAAAATAGCTGTATAAAAAAAAGAAGCTATATATTTAGATCTTTCTATATAATATACTTTAAATATTATAGCTTTAGCTACAGAGTCTTTTAAAGTATTTTCTATTAGTAATAATATATTTATATAATAAAATACTAATAGCAGCCCGGATCTACTATAGACTAGTATAAAAATAGTAATTTTAGAATTAGAATTAGATAATTAAACTGTAAAAGTTTTTTCTAAAACTATATTATTTTTATTTACTATTTATATTAAAGTAATACTAAATCGGTCTACTGTTTATCTTTCTATAACTTTATAATTTCTTATATATCAAGACTTTATATTTTTTTTAATAGAACAGTTTTAATATAATCTTTCCAATATACTAGTAATATATTTATAAAAAAATTTTTTTAGCTGTTGTAGTAATATCCCAGAACTACTAAGTCTAAATATAAAAGCAGTCTAATAAACAGAAAAATAAATAATATTAGAAAAAAAACATCGTCGTACTAAGATTAAAAAAAATAAATAACCTAAAAAAAAAATAATAAGTATTTTAACTAATTAATCTTAGCTATAATCCAGAACTTAGTTCTGTAAGTAGTAAATAAACTGGTTTTATAAATAATATAGCAGATACTTTAATTATAGTTAATCTCTGTATTAAATATATTTTTGAATTTATATAATACTTTTTAAAAATAAGTATAAACTATATCCTAACTACAGATATCCTAATCAGAATCTAAGTTAGTATTTTAGATTTTATTATACTAGATCTTTTAAACTCCCCCAACTTTTTAACTATTTCTATAGTACTATATATTATTTTTATTTATTTTACTACATCTATAGACTTAGATACTATAATTAGTACTCCAGTTATTATAAATATCTCAGATACTATTATAAATATCTTATATAGTACTATAGATAGTATTATAAATATTATAAGCAGTACTAATATTTTAAATACTACTAATACTCTAAAATAACTAATTATATTCTTATTATAATTATATATACCTACTAATATCTTATCTATTCTAGTTATTATAAATATTATTTTAATATAAAAATAGTTATTTATATCAGCTATATACTAATAATATTAGACTTTTCCAGCCAGATCTTCCAAATCACAGTATAACTATAAATAAAAATAATAAGATTATTTATTAATTAGTATATATATTTATAAATTGTTTTAAAATCATATTCCAGAGCTGTAATATATAGTTAATAAATAAAATAATTAGCTTCTATTTTTACGGCAAAGCCTAATAATAGTAGAATAATAAGCTTAATCTTTATATTCGATATAAATTACTCTACAGTAAAACTATAAATAGATAGTATAATTAGTTAAAAAAATACTTTAAAATCTTTATAAATAAAGTATAAACTATTTTTAATAAGATATAATATATAGTTTAAAATATTAAGAATCAACGCTCTCTATCAGTATATATATTAGAAATTATTAGTCTTGTAAGATAATATAGTAAGAATTATAAAAATAAACTAATTAAAAAAGTATAGAAAAACCTAATTTTTTTTATAATATACTATTAATAAGCCTAATCTAAAAACTATTATATTATAGTTTATCGATATACTGCTGCAAAAACAGACTAACTAATTTAATTAATTTAGAATATTAATTTAAAGCTAGTTTTAGTTCTGTTATAGTAGAAAATTCCCTTTTAGATTTAACTAATTTAGAAATAAACCCAAATCTATAAATAACATTCCCACGGAAGAAAAAAACTAAAAAACTATTAATAATCTATAAAAAAATAACCAAAACTTCAGCTAAGAATAAACTAGTAAAAATATTCTATTTTTTTAGTCTAACTGCTTTACTAAAGCCAGACAAGTCTGTATATATTATAAGTAGAAGAACTAATTAGAAGAATCTAAATAAAACTAGAAAAATATATTAATATACTATAATAAATATAACTTTTAAAATAATTAGTAATATTATTTTTATAAAATAGTTTTTCTATTAAATAATATATTATATATATATATTTAGAAATACCTATAAGCTACTACTGTCTAAAAATAATATATTATATATATATATTTAGAAATACCTATAAGCTACTACTGTCTAAAAATAATATATTATATATAATTTTAGAATTAAACTATACTATTATTATATAGCTATAAATATTCCTATTATCTAATTAAATAATCTAGTATATACTAATATTCCGGGACTCTACTTTTATATATAAAAATATATTTAAACTAATATAATAATCTAGGACTTTTTTAATATAGTTTTAATATACTTAAGTAGTAGTTATACTATAATAATTATAAACAGAAAATTTCTTATAAAACAGGCTTCTAAAGCAAAGATCTGTTACTATCTAATATTTATTCCTATTAGTAGTATTAGAAAAGAATTTATATTAATAAAATTTATTATTTTTAATACATACTTTCCCGATAAAATCAGAAACTAAAATATATATAAAAAAATTATAATCGAAGTCTATCTAATCTAAAATCTTAAAGTTAATATACTTATTAGAACCGATATACTAGTTTTTAAAGAATTTAATATTAATTTAAAAAAACATATAGTATATATTAGAATATATTAAAATATTAAGTTTCTTATAAAAATTAAACCCAAGCCCTACTATACAATACTGATATTTTTTATATATATAAAAAATAAGAAATTATAAGTTCCGGTTGGTAAAATTATATAAGTTCTAATTTAACTACAATCTAATTTATAATATAATAAAATATATCTATTTAAACTAATTTAATATTTATAATTAGTATTTTTTATTTATATAGTTAACTTAAATCTTAGTTATATCTAGGTTTTAAATCTATTCGACTATAATATATATTTATTTCTATACTTTAAATATTTTATAAAGTTTAATATTATTAAAATTATATATATATCCTCCGACTATACTAATCTTATAATATTACTAGTAATAAATTTTTATAAATTTTAAATTAACAACTTTTTTTTGCGAGTACCAAAATCTGTAAGCTGGTAAATAAAGTAATAATTTTTACTAAAAATAAAAAGTATAAGAATAAGTTTATTATAATAATAAATAAGTTTATTAAGATTTAAAATAATAATCTAATATTTATAGTAAAATAGTCTATAAGTAAATAGCTAACAATTTCTTTAAAACCAGACTGAAAAAATTAAATAAAATATTATAATCGGATTTATAAATTATCTCCACAAAATTAGACAGAAATTAATAAATATTTTAATATATTATATAAAGTTAAAAAAATAGCTTTTACTAATTAATATATATCTATATTATTTTCTATTTTTATAGTTTAACGTCTAATTAAAACCCTAAATAGTTTTTATATAAAAAAACTATATATAATTATCAATATATATAAAAAGAATAAACTTATTTTTTCTAATATCTATATAGATCTTTTTTAAAAAAAATCTTTTATTTATATACTAAATATTTATATCTTTTAGTCTTCGACTGTATTATCTTCTTTCATTAATAAAAAATATATCTAAGCTTCTAGTATCTACTTAATATTATTTCTTATAAAAACTAAAAATATTTTAAAATTTATTTAATAGGCTTTATTAATAGCCTAGTATATATATAATAAAATATAAATAATAAGTTTTAAGTTTTTTATAAATTTATATATATTTATATAAATAATCTGTTTGCTTTTTTTTATATTTTTAATAATTATATAACTTATTTATACTTAATCTTCTAAAAATATAAAAATTTATATATTTAATTAAACTTTAATGAAATCTTTATCGGCTTTCTATCGGTAAAATTATTTAAATATAAAGTTAATATATTTAGAATAATTACAGCTACTAATAAGCTTAAAGCTATTATAAAATTTAAATTTTTAATAATACTAATTTAGTTTAAAATATACTTAAAATTAATAGATTAGCTTTAAACTTATATTTTATACTATTTAGTAATTATCTAGCTTCTGTACCGCTGTAAGATAGTCTTACTAGTAAAATTATTTATTAAAATAGATTAAGCCCGTGCTGGTTATACTGTAAAAATATTTATTAAAAATATTATAAAAAAATGAAAAATATTTAAAATAATTTAAGTCTATTTTTAAAATCTAAGTATACTATATTATTACAACCCCTCTAAATATCTTAGTCTTAATATTAATTCTTTAAAAAAATATAAATATAGTATTATATTTTTTTATATAGTTTATAATAATTTAAAGTATATCTAATATAAAAAAAACTAAAAACTAAAAAATCTATCTAGTTTTATTATAATTTAATTAATTCTATTTATAAATAAAATACTAGCTATATTAGAATATAACTATTAACTAATAGAGCTAGAAATATCTAATATAATCTAAACTCTTTTTCGCCTACAGCCGATCTTGTAGACAAATAAAAAAAAAGTATTTATATATATTAACTATATTTTTATTATTAGAATTATTATATAAACTATACTTATATCTACTAATATAGACTAATTAAATCTATATTTTATTAAAACCAGCTAATTTATTTAGATCTTTTATAATCTATATTTTTTTTCTAAAGTAGATAAGATATATATTATTCCTAATACTCTATTAAAACTATTTTTATATATTAAAATATTTTTTAATAACTTTTTTAATAAAAATATTACTATTAATAGCTATTATACTGTATACTATAATATAGTAAAACCAAATATAGTTCTAGTATAGTTATTTCTAAAATAGATTATAAAAACATAGAATAAATATATTAAAAATACTAAATAGAAAAAAATAATTATTCTAATTATTAAGAATTATTTAAATCTTACTTTATTTTATTCTCTAAATAATAATATATTTTACTTATAATCTATCTTTTCCAATACTGATATTAAGTTGTATATACCTAAAATATATATTAAGAATATATTATATTTAATATATAATAAAAAAGAATATCTAAATATTAAATAAATTATAAATAATTTTTATAGTCTGGTCTTTTCACGCATAAAACATACAATAACTAAGTATATTATATACTATTTAGTTTGTTATACTAATCAGACTCTGTAATATAAATCTTATAAAATATTATAGTTTATTTTATTTCTTTAATTATTATACTATATTATAGCTATTAATCTAATTACTATATTACTAAAATTATTTAATACTGTAATATTAGTTACCTGCAAATATATACATTAGATTACAGTAATATTAAATAAAATTAAATAAAAAGCAGATAATTGGAAAAAAATACTAGTAAAATATTTTATAATAAAAAACTAAAAATAACTGCGGGTAATTATTATAAACCAAAACCTATAATAGACTAGTAATATATAATATATGATATATAAAGTATAAAATATTAATTTTATATATATTATTATATATTATTCTCAGACTAACAGCTAATTAAAATACAGTAACTAGACTATTAAAATATATTTTAAATATATTATAGTATCTATAGTTAATTTAGAGTAATAGTATAAAATATTATTATAATTATAAATAATAATAAATACCGTAAAAAATAAATTAATCTAGATTTTATTATATAAGTTAATATATAGTTATATAATACTTAAATTTTTTAATCTTAGTTTTATTAGCTACTAAAAAATCTAAAGCTTTAAAGTATATATTAATATAGATAAAATAATAAAGCTTACAGCTATAACTATAAAAATCTGCTATAATACTAAATATAAATCTATAAAATTTAAAAATAAATAATCAAATAATACTCCGATTATATTATAACTATAATATTAAAAATTTTAGTAATAAAAAATTATTAGAATAATTTGCAGGCCTGTTTAAAATTCTATATTAAATAAATAAATTAGTCTATTAGCTTAATTTTTTAAAAATATAGCATTTTTACCCGGTTATATTAATTATATATTTTAAATCCTATTCCGAATCTAATTCTTTTAACTATAAAGAAAAGCAACCTAATACTATCTTTATTAAAAAAAATATAAATAAATATTAATTATATAAATTAGAGTAAATACTAGCAAGATATAATACTATAATAAAATCAGAAAAGTATAAAAAAAACTAAAATATAATATCTAATAAAATTCCTAGACTATAGAAATATATACAACAGATAGTATAATATTAATAAATTTAATAGTATTAAAAAATTTATAAAAGACTTTAAGTAAATATACTTAATATACTAAATAAAGTATTTAGTAAATATAAGATTAGACTGGTAAATATATTATCTGTTTAATAAAAATCTAATTCTACTTTTTTTATTTTTAAATATTCTTTTTCTAAATAATTTTATTTTTCTTATTTTACTACTTATTTTTTCTTTAATTATATCTATTTAACTTCTATTATTCTTTAATCTTACTATCTAGTTTTTATTTATTTTTTCTCTAATTATATCTATCTATTTTCTACTACTCTCTAATACCACTGTTTATTTTTTTATTCTATACAGCTTTTCTAATCTCTTTTCCTAATCTTTTTATTATAGTTTTCTAATTCCTTTCCCCAATCTTCTTATTTTATACTTAATATGATTTTATTATGGCTAGTCCGCCCCACACCTCTTATAAGCGCAGATACTCTACAGAATTAAAAACCCGATACTTCGATTATTTATATAAAAACAGAGTCAGCTGTGATAGTTATAATATATTTTTTAATAATATAACTAATATAAGTATAAATAGATTAGCAGTAAATATAATAGCTAAACTAATATTTAATAATACTGATAATATATTTAATATACTAAACACCCAGCTGCAGGCCGATTTAAATAAACTAAAAATTAAGCTTATAGAAAAAAAATAAAAATTATAAAATAAATAAAAAAAGCTTAATACTTAGAAAAAACATAAAAAAAACAGACTTCTGGCTGGTAGAACCAAAATCTAATATATTATAAATAAAAAATTTAGAAAACTTTAAGCTAAAACAGCTTTAAGTAATATAGCTATCTTAAAAAGAAAATATAAAAAGACTATTAAAACTAATTAAATCTATAATAATTTCTAAAATATTATACCGCCAGTCCTATTCAGCAGAAAACTAGCTTATAAGTAAGATAAGTACTTTTATAATTTTTATAATAATATATTAAACTCTAGTTAAATCTTTTTTTTTTAATTGTTTTATTATTTTATAGTAGATAATAATATATTTTTTATTCTATCTCTAATACTAGTTAAATCTAAACAGAACTATAAAAAATAATTAAGCTTTTAACTAAATTTATTAAAATTACTATAAATAAAATTCTGTCTTGCTTTAGTACTAATATAATTTTATTTTATACTAGTAATAAAGTATATTTTTATATAGTATTAAATTCTTCTATTCTTAATAAAGTATACTATTTTATTTATATTAATAAAATATATATTAGTATTAATAAAATATAATACTATGATGGTTTTTTTAATAATATTAATTAAATAATTATAGCAGCAGATATAGTCGCCGAATATAAATATCTTTTTAAAAAAAAAAATCTATAAAATAGTATATACTCGCTGGACCATCTAATATAAGTAATAGAAGTAGAATATGTTTTAGTAAATTTTTATAAAATTTGAATTTTTATAATAGCCGATTGATATTATTTTAAGTATAATAGAAATCTTAATATTTAATAAAGCTCTATTTAATCTATTTTTATATATAGTTATAGTAATACTAGAAATTTAAATATCTGGTTAAATCTATATAGATTCAGACAGTAATAGTAAATATAAGACTGCCGAGGAGGAAGATAAAATTAAAAATAAAAAAAACAACAAAAAACTTAACAAAAATAAAAATCTTAATAAGAAAAAGAATAATTAAAGATTTTATTATATTGTTTATTTAGTCTTAGACTATCTCCGGTTTTATGTTTTGGTTTTATACTGCTTATTTAGTTTTAAACTGTTTCTGGTTTTATACTTTAATTTTATATTCTTCGGTTATTTTTATTACTTTATACTATCTGTTATTTTTTAGTATAGTTAGATAACTATGATTTCTTCGGTCCGGCACCTACTACCGTACTTACAGCTGTACTTATAAAAACTACCGCCTACTGTAGCGGTGGTGCTATATATAATAAAATCTAAATAGTATTAAGAGAATTAATTAATAGAATCATTATAATTGAGTATTCGTGCTTCAGCCCGTGACATAATAGCTATTAATAATATTTTTAAGTAATTTAAAAAAGAATAAAAAAAATAAATAATAATTTATTAAAGTTAGTTTTTTTTTATTAATTAAAAATCTTATTAAGTTTATTAATTAGATTATAAAAATATTTTTAATAAATATTTTTTATAAAAATCTTAAAAAAATTAAAAATATTTTTTAAATATAAATAAATTAGTAATTCTAAATCATTAAGATTATTAATAGTTTTAGTATTAAGTCTACAGCTACTATATTTATAAGAATACTAAAAATATATTTATATATTAATACGATTTATTATATAGTTATAACTATTATTTTTAGATTATATATAAATAACTCGCTTACTAAAATCTAAATTAATATAATTAATATTATAAATAAGTTAATAAATTTAAATAGTTTATGAATATAGTTAATTCTTATTAAGAATTTAACTATTTATATATAAAAAACTATAGATATTATAATTAATTTATTCTTTTAATAATAATAAAATTTTAATAAACTATATTAATAAAAATACTATTAATATAAAAAATAAAATAATTATTTATTATAAGATTTTTATAGATATTATAAAGTCTAGTAATAATATAATTTTCATAATTAATAATTTAAAAAATTTTAAATATCTTATTTATATATAGATCTTATAAATTAAGATCTTTAGTTTAAATATATTAATTAAATAATATAAATATTAGTTATATTAGCTATAAAAATTCTATAAAATAATAAAAAATTTTAATTAAAAAAATTAAAATTATTAATATTAATTATTTAATTATAATATCTACTAAGATTATATATATTAGCTGAATATAATTATGAAAAGTTATTATTAAAAAAATAAAATTTATATAATAATTATTAAAATAAATAGTTTAAATATAGTAAATATTTTTTTTATAAAAACTTTATATTTTATAATAAATATTCTAATATTAATTATTATTACTATAATTAGCAGTTTTTATAATATTTTAAATATTAAAAACATAATTATATTAAATAATATTATTAAAAAAAATCAGATTTATATATATTATACTGGTTTATATAAATTAATAAATTATATATTTAAAAATAATAAAATATATATTATATATATAAATTACAGGCTGAAGTGTTTTATTTTCAATTATATTTATATTAAAAAAAAGAATTAATTAAAAATTACTTAATAATACTGGCTAAATACTTTTATATTATATATTAAACTTTTTATTAATAATAATAATACTAGAATTCCTTGCACGCTTCAACCACAGCCCTTTGGCTTGCTTACTTAATTTCTTGCATACTTTAACCGCAGTCCTTTGGCTTATTTACTTAATCTTTTATATACTTTAATTATAGTTCTTCAGCTTGTTTACTTAATTTTTTATATATTTTAATTATAATTTTTTAGTTTATTTACTTAATTTCTTATATATTCTACCTGTAGTTTTTTAATTTATTTACTTAATTTTTTAGATACTTTAACTACAGCTCTTTAACTTATTTATTTGATTTTTTATATATTTTAATCATAATTTTTTATTAAAATAAATAAAATTATAAACGCTAATATAGCTTTATATTATCTACTATAATATATTATATAATTTATTAATAGTTTAAAAAATCTAATATATTCTATTAATATTTTAAATACTTAGAGATCTAATATTAATATATAGATTCTTTTTATAAATAAAAAATAATATTAATTTTAAAATTATATATATAACTAGTATATTATTATAATTAATAGTATAATTAATATATTACTTATTAATATATTCTATTATCAATTATATTATATAATATTAAACCAGCCGGTTAGTTTTTATTATAATTAAATAATAGAAAATTAAATAGCTATTAATTTTATTTATAATCAGATATTTTATTTTTATATTAGATATATTAATATTATTTTTTATTTAATCTTAGTTTAAAATCTAGTTAATATTACATTTTTTATTATCTAGTTTTATTTTTTTAATATATTTCTTAATATTATCTAATTCTAATATTTTAAAGTCTATTATTAAGTAATTATATAATATATAAAAAACTATTTTAAAGTAAAACTATTAATCTAATATATAATTATATTTACTAAATAAATTTATAAGATTATTATCTAGCTATATAGTTAATTTATTTTTATAAACTAAGTAAATCTATAAAATATAATTATAATATTATATTAAATAATATTAATAATTTAGTTTATTCTTCTAAAAGCTGGGCTTAAACAGTTTTATTAATTATTTTAAAAATAAAAAAGTTAGAATAGTAGAATTTTCTAATATTTTTTATAGTTTTATTTATTTTTAATTAGATTTATATTATTAGATTTCTACTAGTAGTTTTTAATAATAATATCTTTGAAATATATTTATAATAGAATAATAATCTATTTTAATATAAAAACTAATATTTAGAGATTGTTTAAAAATAGATCTAAAATATTCTTATAAAAATAAATAATATTATAATAATGATATAAATTTAAATAATAAAATATTTATATTCTGAAAATATTAATCTATATACTATATTTCCGGATAATATTAAAAAACTAATTTATAATATTTAATACTAGCTGTTTTTTTTTAAAAAAAAGAATATATATTAATTATAAACTATTAGTATATTATTTTAATTTATAATATTTTTTAGCTAGTTTCGATTATTTTAATTTAAGAAAAAGACTAAAAAAAGATTATAAAAACTAATATAAAATAACTTAATAAAACTAATATTCTATATATTAGCTAATTTTAAAAAAATTACAAAATAAAAATTAAATCTTTTTTAATAATTATTATTTCAAATCTATATATAACCAACTAGGTTATCTACAGCCGGCTGTATTTATAAAAATAAATATCAAATATAAAATAATTTAATTTTTAGTATTATATTATTTAATAAAACTAATACTATTTTTTTTGAATATATTTAATATTATTATAATATTTTTATATATTATTTATTTTATGTAAAAAATTATAATTTAAATTAATATTAGATTTATAATATTATAAGTATTTATTAATATTATATCTATTAAAAAATATTCAGCTATTTATTAAATCTATTTAAAATAAAAAAAATTAAAATAATATATTATCATAAAACCCGGTTTTTTTCTCAGTTAAATACTAATAATATAATTATTATTAATATATTATAATATTTAATTAATATTAAGCTAAATATAAAAAAATCTAAATTAATATTATTATTTATATTATTAATTATATTTTAAAAAGTATATAAATTCCACCTGATATATCCAGCTAAAATATATTAATATAAAAAATTTATATTATAATTTTTAAATGTAATTATTTTATTAATTACTAAATTCTTTTTAATTTATTTTATAGTATCTTAGTTAATATATCTATTAATATTAATATTTATAATCTTTATTTTATTCAGTAGAAAATATTTATACAGCTATTTAAAAAATACTATTATAATAAATATAATATTAAATATAATAATTCTTTTTCTATAGTAGCTTTTATTAATATTTTTATTATTATTTTCATTTATTAATATATAAAAGATTTGATTATTTTTTAAAAATTTGATTAATTAATTTATTATATTAATATTAATATTTCTATTATTAATTATAATTTTTCTTAAAAATATCTATAGATCTGCTAATCTAAATCTATTATTCAGAAAATCTACTATAAAAGCTATTTATTAAAATATCAATAATTATTAATTAATATTTTAATAATAAAAAAAATTTAGTTAATAATATTAAAAGAATATCTAATTATTATTATAATTTTTTTAAAATACTGATAATTCTAATAATATTATTATTATTAATATTTTAATTACGGAAAGAAGAAAAGCTAAATATAAATATAATAAAATTTTAAAGAATAATATTAAAAATATTTAAGATTAGAATATATTAAAATAATTATAACTATTAAAATAGCCGGATATAATAATAAGCTTATTAAAAATAATATCTAATTCTAATAATAATAATTTTATATTTTTTAATCTAATTAAAAATATATTTTTAAGATTATTTTTTAATAGTTTTTTTTATAGAAATAGTTATATACTCTAAATTTTGTAATATAATATATATTAATACATTAATCTAATTATAGTAGTCTTACTAAAAGATATTTATATATAAAATTATAATATAATTATTTTATAAAAACTATGAGTTTTAATATATATCAATACTATTTATTATTTTTTTAAAATAAAAAAAAATTATATATTAGTTTAACTAATTCTTTTATAGTTATTATATCCGGAGATAGATATTTTTATTTAAAAAGATTTTTGATAAGTTTTTTTCTATTATAATAAATATATCATATTAATATATATATATTTAAATCTAACTAAACAAAATATTATTAATATTAATAATATATAATATTTATAATTTTCTAAAAATATAAAATAATTCCGGGATAAAAGCTCTTATTAGAATTATAATAATAATAAAAAAAATCTAAATTAAAAAGATCTAATATTTAATAGTTAGTAATTTTAATATTTATAATCTTTTTTAAATAGAAAACTATCTAATATCTAGTTTATAATTTAATATTAAATATATAAAATAACTAAAAATCTTAATTATATAATAACTTCTAAAAATTATTATTTTAATAAATATAATTATTAGACCGGTCTAAATTAATAGTTAATTAACTAGCTAGTTAATTTGTTAACTAGTTAATTTAAATCTATTATATTATAATACTTTAAGTATTTATAAATCTTATAATAATAGATTTAGATTATTAATCCTCTAAGAAATATTCTAAAAATACCGGAGAAGTACTATAATATTATTATTAATTTTTATTTTATCTTTTAGAAATATTAAAAATAAATCTATTATATAAAAATAATAAACTATTTTTTAAATATTTTCAACTATTTATTTATTAAGATTAAATTTAATATATAGTTACAGCAGGAATATCTATACTTTTAATATAATTAAAAAATAATAAATATTATTAAATTTATTATTATAATTATTCTTTTTATATTTAATAAATAAAATTTTATACTAACTACTATTATTAATAGTCTTATTAATAAACTAATAAATTAAATTATTGAAAATATTAAAATATCTATCTTTTAACTATAGATTATTCTATATCTTAAGACTGGTTATAATCTAATATATTATTATTTATAAAAACTATATAAATATAAAAATAAAAAATTATTAAATTTTAATAAATCTATTATTATATTTTTAAGGCCTAAATATTAAAATATTAATATATAATTTAAATAATAAAAAAATAGATTATTTACTTCTATTATAAAATCTATTAAAATTATATAAAAAAGCTTAATAATCATCTATATAAAATATAAAATAAAATAAAATAAAATTAAACCTATTTTCTATATTTAATATATATATTTCTTTATGGAAAAAAGTAATATTATATATTATTTTTTAAAAGCTAAAATTAAAATCTTATTTAACAGCTTGTTTTAATATTTTTTAATAAATCTTATTAATATTATTAGTTATATTTATTTAAAGAAAATAAAATAATTTTTTATTATTATTATTAGAATTATAGAAACTATTTATTAACTAGTATTTAATAAAGTTTTTAGATTTAATAATATTTTTAACTAAATATTATAAATAATTATAGCTGCTGAAATCTCTAAACTAGTTTTTTTACTAATAAAATATTTAATTATTATATAAAAAAAGATTATTATTGTTAATATTTTTAGAAATTAACTATTATTATTTTTTATAATTTAATAAAAATAATTATAAAATATCTAAGATATACCAGCTAATTATTCGACTAAACATTTTAAATAAGATTCTAAAAAATATAATTATTATTTAATTAAACTATTTAATAAAATTTTATTTATTATTTTTAAAAAACTATTTTAGCAGCTGCTGCGGCCGGGGTATTAAAATAGTATTTTATATAATAATTAAAATTATTATTTTAATTTAAAAAATAAAATTATATTAATTCTTTATGTAAATATTTTTAATATTTTTAATAATATTAATTATTTAAAATTATTATATAACCTCCGCAACTATTATATTCTAAAAATAATTATTTATTAAATTAATTTTTTTAAATAATATATTATTTTAATAATATCTGAATATATCTGTTTCTAAAAATAAATTAATATAAATATTCTTTAAAATTTATTTTTATTTCTAATTCTTTATATTTTTTATAATATAAATCTTATAATAAATAAATTTACAAAAGATATTAGCTATATTAATAATAATATTATTATTATAATAGAAGATAATAAAAAAATTATAATATATTAAACTAAAAAATTTAATAAATCTATATAAATATAATTAATTATATATATATTAATATTTATATTTTTAAATTTTCATTTTATTTATTATTATTATTTAAAATGATCTTAAACAGCTAAAAAAACTTTTAAATCTATTATTAAATTAGTTTTTAAATTTATTATTAAGCTAGCTATAGGATTTATTATATTAGCTATTCTAAACTTAAAAAAACTAATATATTAATATAAATCTTATTGAAATTAGCTTTAATTAAAAATAGGTTTTAGATCTATTAATTAAATTTATAGTTAAATATTAATTAGCCGAACTTTTTTTAAAATCTAAAATATCTACTATACTAAATCTTAAAAAAATAGATTTATGAAAAAGAAATATTAAGTTTAATTTTTTAAAATATTATTTAATAAATATTTTATACTTAATATTTATCTTTAGTACATAAAAACCTATATTTTAAAAATTTTATAGATTATTAAATTTTTAAAAAAATCTAACTAAAAGCGTATTCTTACTAAATAATATTTTTTTATATTATTTATATTATTTTTATTATAATATATATTATATTAGTGTAACATGCCTTTCAGATCTATAGTTATATTAAATAATATAATTAATAAATTTATATATTTAATAAAATCTAATATTATATAAATAAAATTATACTTAAAAACTTTTATTTAATAACTATTAATATTTTTAATATTGAATTCTGATTATTATTTATTTTAAAATATTTATATTAAATCTATTTATAGATTCTTCTTTGTCTGATTATTTTTTTATAATATATTTATTTTACTAACTAGTAAATATTCTACTATAATTTAGTTTTTTAATTATTTTTAAAATCTATAGAAAAGAATCTAAAACTTTATATTAATATTAAACTTATTATAGTAAAATAGAGGCTTTCTTTTATAGTCTTTGTATAATAATACCCCCCGGAAGTTATAATTAGTATTTTTAAAAAAAACTTTTATAATTTATTTTATTTCTATAATTATAATTTTCATTATTATAAAAATTTATATTAATAAATTCAAACTATTAGTTAATATTAATCTAATAAAATAAATTAATATTATTATAGTAGTTTTTAACTTTCTAATAGTTTTTATAGTCTATATAAAAATAGAATAAAAATATATAATATTAATTATAAAATTAATTAGTATTATTCTTATATTTCAAATAATAAAAAATAATCTAATTTTTTAAAATCTTTTAAAAATATATATTGATAATTAGAAGATTCTTTAAATACTTAAATACCCAGGGCTCATATTAGAATAATATTTAATAAAAAAGATTATTAATTTAATTAATTAAAAATACTAGTTTAATATTAGTATTAATATTAATATTAATATTAATATTTTTAAAACTAAAAATATTATCTTTTTTTAAATATCTGTATATATAGATATTCTAAAAAATAAATATATTAATAAAATAGTTAAATAAACTATAAAATAAAAAAAGAATAAATCTAATTTTTATAATTTACTACTATAAATCTAAAATAACTTAAAAATAATTCTAAATCTTTTTCAAAAATCTAAATTAAAATAATTAGTAAATAGATTTAGTAGATAAACTAATAATAATTAATATATAATAAATAGTTTTTTTAGTAATAAATATTAAAGCTAAAAAAAATAAAGATTTTTAATAATATAATATACTAAATTATTTTAAAAAAATAGTCCTATTTTAAGTTTATATAGATAAAAGAAGCTTTAATAACTTTTTTATTTTTATTAAATAAATAAATAATTTAGATTATATTTATAAAAAATTCTAAACACTATATATTATATTTTTTTAAACTATGTTTACTATAAAACTTTTTAAAAAATTAATAAAAATTCTAATTTTAATTTTTTATAAATACTAGTAGAAATAATTATAGAGCTGTAATAAATAAAATAAATAGCTATATTCTTTTTAATAACTAGTTAGCTATTTAATCTATTATTAATAATACCAATAATAATATTATTATTAAAAATAGATTTTAAAATAGAACTTTTTAATAAAATATTTATACTATAATTTTTAAAAATTTAATATATTTTAAAAAATATGCTAATAATATCTGCTAATTATTAATATCTTATTAATTATTCTATTAATTAATTGCTTCGTCTAATAACTAATAATATCTATTAATTTATAAAAAATACTATTAACTGGTAATTTTCAATATTTAATTAATTAATAAAGCTAACGATTAATTATTAATATTTTTTATTCTAATTTAAAATAATAATAATTAATAATAATAAAGAAAACAATCAGCTAGAAAACCTATAAACTAATAAAAAATACTATATATAACAAATTTAATATAGATTTTTAGACTTGCTAATAAAATATAATAGATAAAAATAAACAGTAAAAATCAGAAATTAAAAAAAGTAGTTAATAATTTAAAACTATAATTATAAAAAATCTTTTTACTACATAAACTAAGTTATATATATATATAAATTAAAATTTGTTGGAGTTTCGGTTCTTTCAGATAAGATTCAATTAACTTTCACTTTTCCATACAAATTGTGTGTAGAAGTAAGGTAAAAGTAAAATCAAAGTAAAGAATCATAAAACCAAAAGAATTAAAGATTTAATAAATAAGAAAATAAATAAAATAGCAAATTTAATATATGATTCTAATCAATAGAACTAAATTAAATTTAATAAAATAATAGGAAATATCAGACTATTTAAGCTAAATTCTTTATTTATTAATTTTCTAATTAGAAAACTAGAAATATTTAATAAATAGGAGTAAAAATATAAAAATAGAAGAAATAAAGTAGACTAGAATAATAGCTCTTATTTAAGTAATTAAGTTAAAAAAACTAGAATTTAGGATTTTAATATTTAAATAATCTTTTAGTCTAATATATTCCTGTAGTTTTAAAAAAATAATACTTTTTATTAAAATTAAAGTAAATAAACTAGTAAATAAATAAAATAAACAGAATACTAAAATAAAAAATAAATAAATAATTAAATTTTTATTATATTAAGTTATGAAATAAAATATTAATATTTCTAACTACTAAATTATTTAATTAGACTATCTGCTTTTATTTTATTAGTTAGAATCTAATAAATATTAATAGTCTTATTTAGAACTTTCTATCTAAGCTAGTAATTAGCTATATTAATATATTTTAGACTAGTCTGAAAAAAAGTAGGACTAATTAGTATTTAAACTATTTAAATATTATTATATAATATTAAAAAATAGTATTTAAAATCAAATCTTATTTATATAAAAAATTATTTTTATTAAAAAAACTATTTAGCTAAAATAGTTAGAACTAATAGTTCTATTTTAATTATTAAAAAAATTATATATCATTATTTTTTATTTAACTAATTAATTAGTTTATTAAATAAATAAATAATATATTCTATTAAACTAATATAATCTGAATTATGATTAAAACTAGTATTATTAGTTATATAAAAGACTATTTATTTAAAACTAAAAATATATTTAATAATCAGATTTTTTATTTTTTTTAAATAAAAGATTAGATAATTTATTATTTTAAAATATTTAGAACTTAGATTAATTAAATATTCTATAAATAACCAATATAACTTAACTATATTAGATTTAGTTTAGATTGTAAAATATAAAACTAATTATATTTTTTATTAGAATTTATAAATTTAATTAGCTAAAATCTTAAAAAATACATTTTTAATTAATTCTTTATTTAGAAGTAAAGACTTAGGGCTTCGGAGATACTCTAAATTAAATTTATTAATAAATTTATTAATATAATTTAATTATTTAATCTCAAGCTTTCTATTTTAATAATTTTATAATATCTAAATATTTTAAAATAATATAAATTTACTAAGATTCTTTATTTTAAATAATATTATTAATTCTTACTTAAATTTATTAAATTTCTGATAATTTAATTAATAGAATATATAAATTTTATTATCTTTAAAAATTAATAAAAATTAAAAATTTATTAATATAGATATATTAATTCTTTTTAATAAAACTAAGTCTTAGAACTTTAAGTTTTATTTTAAGTATCTTTTATTATAAAAGTAGAAACCGTCTTATTTTATATAAAACTTTTTATAAAAAATAAATATTTATTTATTTTATAAGCTTATATAAATTTTTTTTAATAAAACTATTAAAAAAATAATAACTATATCCAACTAGTATATTTCTAGATTAAATATAGTAATTAAAGCTATAATAATTCTTCTAAATCTAATTATAAATATATTAATATATATTTTTATTTAATTAAATATCTATAAATTATCTTATATATAAATATATATTTTAAAGCCGGTTGGATAATCTTTTTTTATTTAATTTATAGATTTATATTTATTTTAATAGAAGAATTTTATTCTTAATATTATATATTAAATATATAATTCAGATATCTAAGAAATTTAATTAAATTCTATTTTTAAAATCTAAATAAACTAAAATAAATAAATATAATATATTAATTTCTTTTAGTTAATAGAAAGTAATAAAAGTTAATTCTTATTAATATATAGAATTTTTTTCTTATTAAGATAATTAATTATTATTTAGATTATTTATAAAACTAATTTTTTTTAGAAATAGTTATTTTAATAAAATAATTTAAAGCAGTAGTATTTTAAATTTTTAATTAGTTTAATATTAAGAAAATTAATTTTATTAATACTTTTTTAATTAATAAAAATATTATTAATTAAACCTCTTAACAGTAAGATAAATAATAAGTAATTTAAAGTAGATAATAGATTTTTAAAAACTAAATTTTTTAAAGATTTGATAAAATTATATAACAAAAGTTATTTTTTTAGATATTTTTTTTATATTATATAATTTATTATATAAATTATTTCAATTATCTAATCTTATTTTTATAAACTTTTTAATATCTAAGTTATCTAATTAAAATAATTTCTAATTAATTAGTTTAATATCTAATTATTTAATTTAAATAAAATTAATTATCTGAGTAAGTTGCTGATTAATTAATATATTTTTTAATTTAAAAGTTTATTAATAGTTAGAATTTTTATTCAAAATATTATATATTTTAGGATTAGAATCTAAATTTACTAGATATTTAAAACTTTATATCTAATTAAAAACTTAATTAAAACTCTAAACCCTAGCTTATCTTTTTCAGAAAGATTATTAATTTTAATATAAATATATAATTTATATTTTTTTAAATTAAGAAAATCTAATTTTTTAAATAGTTAAAAAGACTATTATAAAAGACTTTTTTATATAATTTTATATAATATTTTTTAATTAAATTATTTCTTTAAAATTCTATTTAGAATATAAATAGCTGTTTCTATTATTTTAGACTAAATAAATAAAAAAAGATCTGAATTAATTAATAAATATCTTATTTTAAAAATAATTAGAACTTCAGCTTTTTCTATAAATAGATTTTATTTAGATTAATAAATAAAAAAATGAATACTAATTTTTTTAATTAGTTTAATTTAAAAATTTACTAAAATTCTAATTTTAGTCTAAATAAAATTACTTAGATATTATTTTATATTAATTAATTATATAAATAATTATATTAATAATTAATTATAAAATATTTTCTTTAAAAATTAGAACTTATTTGACGTAAAATTTTAAATAAAAATAAAAAAAATAATTAATATATTTCTTTTTATTTATTCTAAATATTAAAGAAATCAGATTTTAATAAATAATTTTAAAAGATTTAGTATTTTAATTAATTTCTTATTTTAAAATCTACTAGTTTGATTAGCTGACTTAGTAAGTAGAATATCTTTAAATTAAATCTAATTTAAAATTAATAATTTAAATTTTTTAAAATTTTTAATTAAAATATTTTAGAGCTTTTTTTTAAATATTCTAATCTATTATACTATTTTGTTATAGTTTTAAAGATTATGTAAAGTTTTTTAGAAAATCTGATTAGCTATTTAATTATTAAATTAAATATTATTAAAAATGTAACTAATTATTTTTATTAAATAAAATATAATTTATTGATTAGCTTAATTTGGTAGACTAATATTTTATTAGCTGTTTTAAAAAATTAATTTTTTTATTTAAAAATAGTCTGTTTTTTTCGGCTTTTTATTCTAATATAATATTATAATAGAATCCAGGAATAAAAATAATATTTTTTAATTTAAAAATTGTATTATTTTTTTTAAATAAATAAAATTAAACATAACTATTTTATAGCTTTAAATAATATTAGAAGTATTTTTAATATATATCTAATTATTTTTTATTATATTATATTTAATAAATAATTTTAATAAATTATATATATAGTTATTAAAAGTAGTATTAAATATTTATTATTTTAATAGATGTATTAATAAATTATCTAATTTAGAATTATATTAATATATTAATAGAATAAATTTAGATAAAGATTATTTAGTTTATTAATTTTTAAAGATTTTTAGAATAATTAGAATTATTTAATATATTTAATAAATTGTTTTATAAATATATTTAGATTATAGATTTTTATAGGCTTACTAAATTTAGTTTAATATATTTAAATTAAATAATTTTATAAATTCTTAGAAATTCTTATTAATATATTTATAATTTTCAAGATTATAGTTTTAATTATTTTTTTCTAATTTATATAAATATATTAAATTATATATTCTTTCTTTTCAGATTTTTATTTATTAATTTTTTTTAGAAGTTTGTTTATTTTAATTATTCTGTCTTTAAAAAATAATATAACTTATTCTAACTAATTTATTAATAAATTATTTATTTAAAAAAATTTAGCTAAATCTAGTTATATATTTTTTATATTAATTTAAAAAATTTAGAAATTTTTTTCTAATTATTTTTATTTTTAATAAGCCTGGATTACTATATTAAAGTAAAAATATCTATTATTTTATAAATAAATTTAAAAAATTAAGAAATATTTTAATTAATTTTTTTATTTTATTAATTTAAAGCTTTACTGCTTTAGAATATATTAATTTTTATGATCTAATATAAATTTTAATAAAACTTTTTATTAAAATTTTTTAATAATAATATTACTTATTAAGATCTTATTTTTTTAATTAGTTAGTAGATATTAATTAATTCTATAAAATTTAAAAAATTTGATAAAGTTTTTCTAAATTAAATAAAGTATATTAGTTCTGTTTACTTAATATAAAATTAATTAATAAATTTACAAAGATTAGTTTTAATATAGTTTTATTAAATCTTTTAAAATTTTAGTAATAATTTTATTTTATTTTCGAATAAAAAAACAGTCTAATTTATTAAGATTAATTATTAAATTTACTAATTATTTTATTTATTTAATATTAATTATATTAAATTAAATTAGATAAACAGACTCGATTAGCAGTTTTAGATTTATTAAGTTTTATATTTTTTTATTAATTATAAATAATTAAATTTAATTAATTTATAAAATCTAATTATTTAACTAATTTAACTATAATATTTTCTTAGATTATTAAATAATCCAATCATTTATATTAAATAGATCTAACTATAATTAGTCTAATAATTTAATTATTTTATTTAATAAAAAATGTTAAATAAATTAAAATAAAAGATTTTTTAGGCTTATAATCATTAAGATTTTAGTTTTTTTAAATAAGATTTAATTAACGTTTACTTTTTTATATAAATTATATATAAAAGTAAGATAAAAATAAAGTTAAAATAAAAAATTATAAAATTAAAAAAATTAAAGATTTAATAAATAAAAAAATAAATAGAATAATAAATTTAATATATAATTCTAATTAATAGAACTAAACGGAACTTAATAAAATAATAGGAAATATTAAGCTATTTAAACCAAATGCTTTATTTATTAATTTTCTAATTAAAAAACTAGAAACATCTAATAAATAGGGGTAAGAATATAGAAATAGAATAAATAAAGCAGGCTAGAATAATAGCTCTTATTCAAATAACTGAATTAAGAAGATCAGGGTTTAGGGTTTTGATATCTAAGTGACCTTTCAGTCTGACAAAATTATAATAAAAAAAAAGAAAAAAAGCTAGTTAATAATATTAAATAATATTATTTATAAAAAACTATCTTACCATACGAACCAGTTTATATATATAAATTAGAACCGGAAAGGCCAACTAGAGCCAAAAAAACTAGAAAGAAAATGTAAAAAATAAAACAAACTAGTTAATATAATTAAAAATATTACTTAGTTTAAATAAAAAAGTTCTATCTATATATAGTCTGCCAGTATTCTTAGCTACTTAGGCATGGCCCTGTATAGGACTATATTTAAGTATAATAGATATAATCAATTAATTAATCAATCAATCAATCATAATAATAATACTATTATTTAAACTATTTTAAAATCTAAAACTAGTTTTAAACTTATTTAATTATAATATATTTATAACTATTTTATAATAATCTGAACTGCAGCTACTTATAGTAAAAACTATCATAAATTAATTATTAAAAAACTAAGAATTCCGATTATAAAAATTAAAATTATAACTAAAAATAATTATAATAAGTAATTAAAATATTATTATAAAAAAATAATTAAAAAATATAAAAATTAATATTTATAGTTAAAATCTGTCTATTAATAATACTTATATATTATTAATTAAAATAGCTTTAATTTTTAATTTTAATATTATTATAAATATATTTAAGCCTATAATATAATATTGTAATAATTAATAAAATTAGTTTATTATTTTAAATAAAAACAATAATAATAAGCTTAATACTTTTATTTTAAATACTATTAAATCTCTAATTATAAATAATAAATAATTATTATAAATAGTTTAAAATTATATAAATAAACTATTAGAAATCTAATAATATTATAATATATTTTTTGAACAAAAAAATATAAACTATAAAATTTATTATTATTTAAAAACTTTAAATAAATTATTATAATAGCTAGATAACTATATATTTTTAGATTTTAAAAAAATATTTTTATTTAATAATAAAATTAATATTAAATATAAGACGTACTCCGCGGGTCTGCTTTTTTATAAATAAATATATTAATCTAAAAATATAGATAGTCTAGTATTAATTTTAGTTTTTTTATATTTTTATATTATAAATATTAAAAGAAGCTATATTTATATTTATAATATATATTAGTCTAATAAAAATAATAATTAATATAAAATTAATAAATTTAAACGAATATTTAACTCTAAAAATAAAAATTTTTATAAAAAGAAATTAAATCTAATATTTAATCTACTTTTTATAATATTATAAAAGCCAGATAAATATATAATTCTTGATTGATTGATTAATTGATTGATTATATCCATTATACTTAGATGTGGCCCTGTATAGGATTATATCTGAGTAGCTAAGAATACTGGCAGACTATATATAAATAAGACTTTCTTGTTTTAGCTAGTTAATAATTTTAATTATATTAATTAGTTTTTTATTTTTTTTTTAGTTCTTTTAGTCCCGGCTTGTTTTTCTAGTTCTAATTTATATTATTTATATATATATAGGTTAATTTATACAGTAAGATGATTTTTTATAGCTATATTATTTAGAATTATTAATTAGCCTTTTTAATTTTCTGATTCTTTTTATTTATTTTTGTTTGCTGTATTCTGTTAGTAAGTTTAAAAGTTTATATTAGATTAATTATATATAATATTTTTTATTGATTTATAATTTTTTTAGTTAACTAGTTTTACCGACTAATATTACCTCGGACCGGTATAAAAAATATTAATAACTAATTTTTAGTTTTATTATTTAAATAATTACCGGTTAGCTATATTTACTACCGATTAGTAAATATTACTAGTTATTAAATTAAATAGTTAATTAAAAAAATAATTAATAAAATATTAGTAATTAGTAAATATTATTTAAATATTATAATATATTTACTTTACCAGAGGCTTTATTTTAAAGTCTATTTCCGGCGCCGGTACTATTATTAGTATTATTAATAATAGATAAAATAACTGATTAATTATTAAAAAAAATATAACTATTTATTTTATTTATTATAGTTTAATAAATATTTTTATTAGTATTTATAAAAAATTAGAATTAAAATCTTTACTAGTTCTTTAGAAGGTTTTATAACGCGGGTAGTTTAAAAAAATATAGTATATAATTTTTAGGATTTTTTTATAAAAACAGCCCGGGTCGTCTGTTTACTTAATAAAAATAAGACAATTATTAAAATCTATTTCATTTATATAGACTTAGAATAAAACTATTTTTTAGAAATAATTTAATTTATTATATTATTAAAAATCTTTAGTTTTTTTCAGCTCCGGCATCTACTGCTAAAAAAAGCTATTATATATTAATTATTATTAGTTCGTCTATTAAGCCTGTTTACCGGTTATTTTAATCTAGATTTTAAAAAGAATTTTAAAGCTATTTCTATTTTATCTTAAATTTATGATAGTAAATCCCGGGGATTTATTCTATTCTTTTTTTATTCTATAGTCTGCTTAATTATTTTATTAGTATATTTATTTTCTAAAACACCTACATGCGTGAATATTTAAAAGAAGATAATATTTTTGGTTTTAAAAATATTAGTATTAAACTAGTATTTTTAGTTAATTAAATTAATAATTTTTTTATTAAATACTATTTTAATATTAGTCCCGGGTTTTTTAGTATTTAAAAAATATTCTAATTTTTAGTGTATATTTTTAAAAAGTTTTAAAGAATTAGATTATTTTTTATTATTTAAAAAATAAGAATAATATCAGCTAGCTTTATTATTAATATTACATATTTTTATTTTATTTTTATATAGATTATAACGGCCATCGGAGGATTAAAAACTACTATAATAATACTAATTTATTTTATTAAATTAGTATTAACTAATAGTCCGGATTTATTAGTATATATTTTTATAGTAGTTGGAACTATAGTTATATAAATAAAATATATTATTAAAATCTTTTCTTTAATAATACTAATTACTATTTCCGGGGGGTATTATTATAGAGAGGCCGCGAAAAAAAGTCTTTATTTTATTATACTAAATTTAATATTAATATTAAATTTTAGATTTTTTTTATAAATTTTAAAGATAATTAAAAAACCGGATTATAATAAAATATTTATTAATTAATAAATTAGATATATAGCAGAGAGATAACTAACTAAAAAAAAGTTTATAAATAGATTTAATAAGAATATTTTAAAATAAATAATAATTAAAATTTAGTATTAAAAATATTAATATTTATTAAACAGAAGTCTTCAAATATAATTTTATTTATATAATATTAGATTTTATTAAATATATAAATCTACTAGTTATATTATTTAATACAGCCGCGGATTTAGAGAATATATCAGACTAATATAGTATATATTATAATAAAAATAATATAAATAGTATAAAAAAGATATTATTTAATAAAAATAAGCTTTTAGTTAGATTTTTTTAGAATTCTAATAGTTTATAGAATTTTTAAAACGCGGGTCTTTATATACTAGAGATAGATATTAAATATAAAATATTTATTAAATAATATTTTAAAAAGTTAGACTTAGTATTTTTTTTAATAAGCCTACTTTTTTTAAGATTTAGTATAGTAGGTGTTTCGGGCTTTAGAGAGAGTCTAGCTAATTAGTATTTAACTACGGGTTTAATTAATAAGCTTAGAAACTATTTTTTATTAAAGCCGGTCTTAATAGGATTTATATTAATATATTAGCTGCTTCTCGGACTCGGAGTAGCTAATATAGCAGGTTTAGAGGCTGGTTTAGCAGCGGGTTTAGAGATAGATTTAGAAGCTTTTCTAATTACTTTTAGTTATCCGGGGTAGTAGTAATAGATAAGATAGAATTTTAAGAGTATAAATACTAATATATATATAATTAACTATATTTTATAGGTTTACTAAAACTTTTAGTTTAATATATTATAATTCTTTTATTATTATTTTTTATTATAATAATAATAGTATTATTAATATAGCTAATGTTTTCCGTAAACTTACTTACTATAAAATCTGTATTATAAAAAATATAGAAAATTAAGATTAAAAATAAGCTTTAAAAATATTTATATTAATTTATTTTTAAAAACAGGTATATTTGGGTATTATTAGAATAGTATATTATTTAAAAAAATTTAATTTAGTAAATAATTATTTTTAAAATATAATATTTATAAAGATTATATAACAGTCTTAAATAGCTAATATTATTAAAAATATTAAGAATATCTAAATATAAAATTAATATAATCTTTTTTTTTAATTTATAATAATAATTTTAATTATTATATAAAATATTATTTTAATATTCTGGCTGTAGCAGCCGCCGAAGTAGTTTTTTAAAAATAATAAATAGATTTTTATTAGATAGTTTAATTAAATAATAATTATATTTTTTAAAGTCTTTTTTAAAATATTAAGTAGAATAATTAGCTAGTATATTTTAGATATTTTATAATTATTTTTATTAGATTTATAAAAAATAATAGTAGTTAATTTTTAAAAGTATTAAAAGTAATAACTTTATTTTATATAATAGTTAAATAATTTTATTAATAAAAAAATTAGTCCGAGAGTTTTAGCAGTTATAATAGTTTGTAGTATTTAGTTAGAAATATTATTAGATATAAAGATTTTATTAAATATTAGCTAATAAATAATTTTTATAATCTTAATAATAATAATAAAAAATTATTCTATTTTCTTCGGGTAAATATAGCTAATAATATTAATAAGATCTATTAGAAAAGATATTAGAAAAAAGCTATGAAATAATATTTTAATTTTAGTTTCTAAAAAATAATATATAGTATTATTTTTTTATAGAAGATGTATAGATTAGATATAAAAAATAATTTTTATTTTATGTTATTAAGTTTTATATTTTATATAGATTACTATTAAATTTTTTTATATAGTTTTAATAGACTTTATAGCAGAATTAGATAATCTATTTCTTTACTATTTAGATTGTATATTAATATTTTAATATCTAGACTTCGGAGATATAATAATAAATTTATCAAAAATTAGTAATTTTTTATTTTTATATCTGTATAATTTTTTATAAATAGTAGTATATCAGGTTATAGCCGGTTTTAAAATATAAAATAATTCGTAGTTAAAAAATAAATATTTTAATATTCTTAGTAATTTAATTTACTAGTTTATTAATAAGATTATTAATAATAGTAATTAATATAAAATATTATTTATTAGATATAAAAAAAGAAATAACTGTAGTAGTAAATTTAATAATACTTATCATTTTTTAGTTATATTAGAAATATAGATATTTTTATTATAGCTGTATATTAAGTTTAATTTTAATAAATAGATAATTAGAAATATTTAAAAAATAATCTATTATTTTTATATAATAAACTTGTTTTTAGTATTTCTATAAAATGAAATATAAATAATAATAATAATATTATAATAGTTTTTTAGTATTTTTAAAGTATTTTTTAAAAAAATTATAATTTAAATCTACTATTATAGAGCTTATAAATATTCGGACCGCTGTAGTAGGATAAATTTAGATTAGCTAGTTAATAAATTGGTCGGCTAGTTAATTAGTTGGTTAGCTGGCAGACCGGTTAGCAGACTAGTTAATAAACTAATTAGTAGACTAATTAATAAATTGGTTGGTTAAGACTGGTTATTAATTTAAATTAGCTGGATAATTATATTTATTAGAATAATAATTTTTAAAAGCTATTATATAATTAGAATTTTTAGCTACTTTATATATTTAGTATTAAATTATAAATTAAATATTAAATAGTTTTTTATTTATAAAAAATTATAAATATTAAAGTTATTAATAATTAAATATTAGATTTTTTAATTTAAATTTTTTTTATAGCTGCTATTACTTTAGTAAGAATTACTATTTTAAAACTATTTTATATTTTTAAGAGATTATAAATATTATATATTATTAGTACTAGTAGTATCTTTTTTTTAGCTGGACTTAGATAAATATATATTAATATAATATATTTATTATAATAAAAAAAATCTACTAAAAATTTTTTAAAATAAAAATATATATTTTTAATTACAGCGGCTGTGGGAGGATTAATTAAATTAATATATAATTTTTTTTATTTTAAAAAAATAATAAGTAATATTAGTATATATTAAAATCTACAGCTTTTATAAAATAATTATATTATAGTTTTTTATATAAATATTTCTTAATAAAACTACTATAGCCAGGTTGATAAATTAATATATATTATATTAAAGAATCTAAAGTATATAGTTATTTCTGTAGAAAAGGATTATTAAAAAAAATAATTATAATTTTTTATATATTATTTATTTTATATAAAAAATTATAATTTATATTAATATTAAATTTATAATATATTAAGTATTTACTAATACTACTTCTACTAAAAAAGCTATCTAGCTATTTACTAAGCTTATTTAAAATAAATAAAAAAAAATTAAAATAATATATTATTATATAATCTAATTCTTTTTTAAGCTAAATATTAATAATATAGTTATTATTAATATTTTATAATATTTGATTAATATTAAACTAAATATAAAAAAGTCTAAATAAATATTATTAAATATATTACTAACTATATTTTAAAAAATATATAAGTTCTAACTAATACATTCAGCTAAAATATACTAATATAAAAAATTTATATTATAATTTTTAAATTTAATTATTTTATTTATTATTAAATCATTTTTAATTTATTTTATAATATTTTAATTAATATACTTACCAGTACCGGTACTTATAGTTTTTATTTTATTTAATAAAAAATATTTACGCGGCTGTTTAAAAAAGACTATTATAATAAATATAATATTTAATATAATAATTTTTTTTATAATAATTTTTATTAATATTTTTACTATTATTTCTATCCGCTAGTATATAAAAGACTTTATTATTTATTAAAAATTTAATTAACTAGTTTATTATATTAATATTAATATTTTTATTATTAATTATAACATTTCTAAAAATATTTATAGACTTATCGATCTAAATCTACTATTTAAAGAATCTACTATAGGAGCTATTTATAAAGATATTAATAACTATTAATTAATATTTTAATAATAATAAAAATTTAATTAATAATAATAAAAATTTAATTAATAATAATAAAAATTTAATTAATAATATTAAAAAAATATTTAATTATTATTATAGTAATTTTATAATATTATTAATTCTAATAATATTATTATTATTAATACTCCGATTACTAGAAGCCAAAAAGCTAAATATAAATATAATAAGATTTTAAAAAATAGTATTAAAAATATTTATAATTAAAATATACTAAAATAGCTATAGTTGGTAAAACAGCCAGATATAATAATAAATTTATTAAAAATAATATTTAATTTTAATAATAATAATTTTTTTATTTTCTAATCTAATTAAAAATATATTTTTAAGATTATTTTTTTTAGTAGTTTTTTTTATAGAAATAGCTGTATACTTTAGATTTTTTAATATAATATATATTAATTTATTAACCTGGTTATAATAATTTTACTAAAAAATATTTATATATAAAATTATAATATAATTATTTTATAAAAGCTGTAGATCTTAATATATATTAATATTATTTATTATTTTTTTAAAATAAAAAAAATTATATATTAATCTGGCCGATTCTTCCGTAGCTATTATATCTAAAAATATATATTTTTATTTAAAAAAATTTAATAAATTTTATTTTATTATAATAAATATATTATATTAATATATATTTATTTAACTCTAGTCGAAGAAAAGATACTATTAATATTAATAATATATAATATTTATAATCTTTTAAAAATATAAAATAGTTTTAAAATAGTAGTTTTTATTAGAATAATAACAGTTATAAAAAAGATTTAAACTAAAAAATCTAATATTTAATAATTAATAATTTTAATATTTATAATCTTTTATAAATAAAAAACTATTTCATATCTAACCTGCAGTTCAATACTAAATATATAAAATAATTAAAAGCTTTAATTATATAATAATTTTTAAAAATTATTATTCTAGTAAATATAATTATCTAACTAGTTTAAATTAACAGCCAGCTCCAGCTAATTAGTTTATTTATTAGTCTGTTAATTAATCTATTAACCGGCCTGCTAACTGGTCTATTAATTAGTCTACTAACTAATTAGCCAGCTAACTAGCCAACTAATCTGTTAATTAGCTAATCTAAATTTATTATATTATAATACTCCGAGTATCTATAAGTTTTATAATAATAGATTTGATTATAAATTTTAAAAAAAATACTCTGAAAATATTAAAAACCTATTATAATACTATTATTAACTTTTATCTTATTTTTTAAAAATATTAGAAATAAGTCTGCTATATAAAAATAGTAGACTATCTTTTAAATATTTTTAATTATTTATTTATTAAAATTAAACTTAATATATAGCTGTAGTAAAAATATTTATATTTTTAATATAACTAAAAAATAATAAATATTATTAAACTTCTTATTATAATTATTTTTTTTTATATTTAATAAATAATATTTTATATTAATTACTATTATTAATAGTTTTATTAGTAAACTAATAAATTAGATTATTAAAAACATTAAAATATTTATTTTTTAATTATAAATAATTTTATATTCTAAGACCAGCTATAATTTAATATACTATTATTCACAGAAAACTATATAAATATAAAAATAAAAAATTATTAACTTTTAATAAACTTATTAATATATTTTTCAAATCTAGGTATTAAAATACTAATATATAATCTAAATAATAAAAAAATAGATTATTTAGATTTATTATAAAATCTATTAAAACTGTATAAAAGAGCTTAGTAGTAATTTATATAAAATATAAAATTTAATAAAATAAAATAAAAACTATTTTTTATATCTAATATATATATATTTTATAAAAAAGAATAATATTATATATTATTTTCTAAAAATTAAAACTAAAACTTTATTTAACAACTTTTTTCCGGTATTTTCTTCGATAGATTTTATTAATATTATTAATTATATTTATTTAAAAAAGATAAAATACCTTTTTATTATTATTATTAGAATTATAAAAATTATTTACTAGCCGATATCTAATAAGATCTTTGATTTTAATAATATTTTTAACTAAGTATTATAAATTATTATGACTATTAAAATTTTTAAACTAATTTCTCTGTTAATAGAACTATTTAATTATTATATAAAATAAAACTATTATTTTTAATATTTTCAAAAATTAATTACTATTATTTTTTATCAATCTAATAAGAATAATTATAAAATATCTAAGATATACCGGCTAATTATTTTATTTAATATTCTAAAAAAAGTTTTAGAAAATATAATTATTATTTAGTTAAACTATTTAATAAAAGTTTATTTATTATTTTTAAAAAACTATTTCGGCGGCTGCTATAATTAGAGTATTAAAATAATTCTTTATATAATAATTAAAATAATAATTATAATCTAAAAAAAATTATATTAATTTTATTTTTAGATATTTTTAATATTTTTAATAATATTAGCTATTTAAGACTGTTATATAATCTTTATAAATATTATATTCTAAAAATAATTATTTATTAGATTAAACTTTTTTAAATAATATATTATTTTAATAATATCTGAATATATTTATTTTTAAAAATAAATTAATATAAATATTTTCTAGAATTTTCTTCTATTTCTAATTTTCTATATTTTTTATAATATAAATCTTATAATAGACAAATTTATAAAAAATATTAGTTATATTAATAATACTACTATTATTATAATAGAAGATAATAAAAAAAAGAATTATATAATACTAAACTAAAAATTTTAATAAATTTATAAAATATAATTTATTATATATATATTAATATTTATATTCTTAAAATTTTATCTTATTTACTATTATTAATTAGTTTTTTTAAATATCTGTATAATAATCTTATAATTTATAAAAGACTTTATTATATAATATTTTTTATATAGATTACTATATTATTTATAGTAGAGTTATATAATACAATAGTATTAATATATAGATTTTTTTATTACTAATATTATTAAAAGATTATTTTTAATATAAAGAATTATATATTATTTATACTATTAACTTTTTTTTATAATCTTTATATAAGATTTTAATTATAAGTATTATATTATTTTATTATATTTTATAGTTTATTATTTTTATATCTATTATTATATTAGTTTTATAATTATTTATTTCTTTATTATATTTATTATAGATATTATAGTTTAGTATTTTAATAGTTTATATATATTATATTATATTATATTATATTAATTAGTTATTTATTAGTTATACTTTTTTTTATATTTTTTATTATATAATTTTTTTATTTTATTTTTTTATTTTTTTATTTATTTTATATTAATTAATATATTCGGCGGCTGTAGGTCTTACTTTATTATTAAGTTTTTTTTTATATATTTAAATAAATTAATATTTTAGCTTAAGATTATTTTTTAAGCTATTATATTTATATTATTAATAAATATAAACTACTAGTATTCTAATTATTTAAAAAAATATTTTTTTATATTAGTTAATATTATTAGTAGTTATTTATTATATTTATATATTAAAATATTAATATTTAAAGTTAGTTGTTTTTATTATTAATATATTATATAGATTATTTTATATATTTTGTTATTTTGATTTTTCTTTATATTTTTTTTATACTTTATTATTTTTTTGGATAATAGTCTGGATTTTATTAATTTTTATATATAATTTCCTAATTATATTTTTTTAAAAAGTGTACTACTGTCTATATTTATATAGTATATATTTATAATTTTTATATTATTATTATTTTTTATTATAACTATTATTTTTATTTCTAATCCTACTACTAGTATAATCTAATATATTCTATTTTAGAATATTATTCTTTATTAATATATTTATTTTATTAGTATTTATACTTATTATAATACTATTATTATCTATTATATTACTACTATTACTATTATTATTAAGATTCTTTTAAAAGATTTAAAAAAATTATTATATTCTTTTATATAATATATTTAAATTATTTTTATAGTATATTATTTCTTTAAGCTAGCTCTTAATATTAATACTATTATTATTAATATTAATAATAGTATTATTTTTTTACTATTATTATTTTTTTTATAATTAAAAAATATTTATGAATCTATTATTATTATATATAAATAGAATTAATATGTTTCTTTATTATTTTAATAATAGAAGAGATTTACTGTCTATACTACTATAAATATAAAAAAAATCTAATAAATATATATTTATAAATATATTTTATTTTCTTTATTAATAATATATCAATTTTTATATAGTTATTAATAAATATTTTTTTAAAAATCTTATTGTTTTTTAGTACAAACTGCAGTCGCTGGTAAGAGAGATAAAATATTATATTTAATTATATACTATAAATAGAATTATACTTATTTTTAGTTTATAATCTTATATATATCTTATTTATTTTATTAGCGGCTGTAGTATTATTTAAATTTTATATTTATTTATTCTTATTATTATTGAGATTTTATTATTTATATTTTTATTCTTTTTATACTTATATTTATATCTTCGCCTGCTGTTTTTATAATACTTTATTTTTTTATATTTTTTAGAAGAATATTTTTATTAGCTGGCCTCTGTATATCTAATAAATAACCAGCCGCTAAATATAATAGTAGTTATTATTATTATTTTTCTTACTGTTATTTTAGTTTTATATATTATATATATATTTTTCGGAGCTTAAATATTAATTATTATTTATACTATTTTTATTTTATTGTTTTATACTATTTTAGTTCTTATATTTTAGATATCCTTTTACATAATATACATTTAAATTTATATAGTATAATAATATTTATGAACTTATTCTTAGATTTTATATTAAGTTCTTCGGATTTTATTTTTTTTATAATATTAGATATTCTATTCTGCTGTATATAATATGCTTATTTAAAATATATTTAATTTTATATTTTTTTTATTAACTAAAATAAATCCTAGTTGTAATATTTTTTATAGAATTTTTTTATATAATTTAAGAAATAATATATAGAATATATTATATATTTTATATATTTATAAAAGCAGCTGTATTTTATAAGTATTTTTATATTAAAGATTTAGAAGTTTTATTAAACTAATTTATTTATTATTTAGTCTACAGTTTAATTTTATATTAATTATATTTTTTATATAAATTATAATATAGCTCTTTACTATAAGTTTAAATAGTATATATTCTTATTATATCATTTCTTTATAATTATTTTTATTTTTTTAATTTATTTAATAATAGTATATATTTTTTATATAATTCTTTTATATATTTAATTATATTCTATAAGTCTGCGGGATTCTATAGCTTAGATTTAATCTATAAAATTAAATAATATTTCATAAGAATTTCTATCAGACTTATTCTAATTATATTATATTATATTTTATTATAAATAAATTATATTAATAGTAGTTATTATAGTTAGTTAATTTATTTTTAGTTTATATATTTATATAAATAATATTTAAATATTTAATTTTAATATTTTATTTATTTATTTATTTATAGATAATAAACTATTAAAAAATAGTAATATATATTTAGATAGTAGTATAATTTAAACTAAAAACAGCTAAGAAATATTATTTTTTTATTATTAACTAGAGTTTTAAATATTTTATAATATATTATAAATCTTTTAATTACTATTTATACTAGATTTTTTCTAATTATTTTTTTTAAATAAAAGATATATAATATATATTTTATATAAAGATTTATTATAATTAGTATTATATTATAAATATTATTTTATTATTATATAGAAAATAATTTAATAATAAAATTAAGATTTATCTAATCTATAAAATCTTATAATATTAGTAATAAAGTAAGTAATTTATATAATTTATATTTATATATTATAATATATTAATATATATAGTATTTTTTAATATATTTTTATATAATTTTAGATATATTTTCTTATAGTATTATAAAATTATAAAAATTAATATTTACAGCCGAAGTCTATTTATTAGTAATATTCTAATATTATTAACTAACATAATTTTAGTTTTTAGTCTTAATAATATTATAAATATATTTAAGTTTATAATCTAATACTATAGTAATTAATAAAACTAGTTTATTATTTTAGATAAAAATAATAATAATAAATTTAATATTTTTAAATACTATTAAATCTACTTTAATTATAAATAATAAATAGCTATTATAAGCAGCTTAAAATTATATAAATAAATTATTAAAAATCTAATAATATTATAATATAGGTTTTTAATAAAAAAATATAAAATATAAAGCTTATTATAATTTAAAAATCTTAAATAAACTATTATAGCAGTCAGATAATTATATATTTTTAGATTTTAAAAAAAATATTTTTATTTAATAATAAAACTAATATTAAATATAAAACTTGCTCCGCACATCTGCTTTTTTATAAATGGATATATTAATCTAAAAATATAAATAGTCTAATATTAATTCTAGTTTTTTAATATTTTTATATTATAAATACTAAAAAAGAACTGTATTTATATTTATAATATATATTAGTCTAATAAAAGTAATAATTAATATAAAACTAATAAATCTGAACTAATACTTAAACCAATATCTAAATCTAAAAATAAAAATCTTTATAAAAAAAATAATTTAATATTTAATCTACTTTCTACAGTCCTGCGGAAGCCGAATAAGTATATAATTTTTAAAGATTTTAATTTATATTATTTATTTTAGAATCTATTAGATTATATTTATATTAATAATACAGCTCTTCAACTACTTAATATTATTATTAATAAGAATCTTAGACTATGTTTACTAAAAAAAATAATTATATATAAAAAAATAATATTTATATTATTATTAATCTAATATAAACTATATAATAGCTTAGAAAATATCTTATTTATTATAATCTATAAAAGAACTAATAGATTAGAATTAATTATATATTAATATATATTATATTTAATTTTAGCTTTATTTTTATTTTTATAATAAAAAAATAAAATTAGACTAACACTAACTAATAAGTTTATTATAATAAACTAGCTAATTAACTACAGATAAAATTAATTATTAGCTAACTAGTTAAACTAGTTACTTCTAATATAATAATAAAAAATCTTATTAAGATTCTAATTACTATTATTAAATACCTTAAATCCGGTTATATAAAAAAATAAAAAAATTTAAATACTATATATAATAAATAAAATAGTAGACTAAATGTAATTATTAAATAAATAAAAAAACTTAAAGCTAAATCTATAATATATTATATTAATAAACTATTAAATAAAAAAATAAATATATTTAAAAAAAATAAAAAATATTTTATTAAAAAATTTTAGAAATTAGTTTATTAGATTTATATATATAGAGACCCGAGGCTTATATTTATATTTATATTATAATTACTAATTAAAAATTAATAGAGAAATCTAGAACTAAAACTAAGTTTTTTTAGTAGATTTTATTTCTAACTATTAGTATAATAAATCTTATTAATATTAATAATTATAAATATTCTAAACTATATAAAATATTCTAAATAATCTTAAATAAAATATACTATATAATTTTATAAACTATATTTAAAAAAACTTTTAATTTTAATAAATTATTTAATCTAGCTTTTTAATAAGCTTTTTTTATTAAATATTAATTAACTGATATTTTTGATATATATTTAAATATAAACTACTACTTCTAATATTTTTATTAATTAATAATTATTATTATTTATAAATTAAATAAAAATAATTATGTTATATTTAAAAACTACCGACTAATTATTCTATTTAATATACTAAATAAGACTTTTAAGTTAATTATTATTTTTTAAATTAATTATATAATAAAAATTCTTAGACTATTTTTAAAAATATTATATTAATGAATATTAAAAAAAGTTTTATAATTATATTTTATATCTAATTTTTAAATAAATTTATATTATATGATAAATTAATTATTTAATAACTAATTTACTAGTAATTAATACTTAAAAAGCCTATAATAATATAATATACTAATATTTCTTTTATAATTTCCGGAAATATTATATACTAATTAGAATTATTAATTAGATTATTTTTTTTACCAACAGGTGGACTATTATTATTATATAAAAATAATTATAAAAAAAATATAGCTATAAATATTATTTAAAGCTTACTATTTTTATTTATTTTTATTTATTTTATAATATTAATTTATTTAGATTTCTTTTATTAATAGTTATATTCTAATTATTAGCTATATAAATAATATTTATATATTAATATAAAAAAATATTATTTTTAAAAATTATATCTATTTAAAAAAATTTTATTATTATACTAAAGTATAATAATACCTAAAGAGAGTATAAAGAAAGATGGATTTAAGCTATCTAAACATTTATCTAATTACCGGCCGAAGACAATAAGCTGTTCAGTTAATAAAAAACTAAATATTTTATATATTCTTTTAGTTTACTATAAAATTCAAATACTTTAAAGCTATTTAAATTATATAAAATTATTATAATAAAAAAACAAACTATATTTTTAGTATTAAAATACCGGGATAATTATATAAAATAAAATTAATAACTGCCACCAATAGAATAATCACAGAAAATATACTTAGTTTTTTATACAGTAATATTACTAAAGTATATAAAATAATATAAATAATATTTCAATTATTTATTTAAATAAGTATTTAAATAATATAAAGTCTATTATAAAAAATAGTTTAATAAAACTATCTATAAGATTCTTCTTTATATTAATATACTAAAAATCTATTTTATTATTTTAATATATATTTTTATATAAAATAATCTAATATTAATCTATTATATTAACTTTAGAATTTTAGATATATAAATAAGATTAACTATATTATTATAATCTATATATATAACTATTTTTTTATTAATAAATAGACCTAGTTTTATAGTAGATTTATATAGAAAAATAGTTTTATAAAATATTCTATAAAATATAATATATTTAGTAAATATAAATAAAATTACTAAAACTATCTGTTTATGTATAAATTATAATATTAGAGATCTTATATAAATAATAATATAGATTTCTATAGATTTTATATTATTATTATTTATATATAAAATATTAATATAGATTTTGAATTATTTACTAGAATTTTAGCTGTATATAATATTAAATATAAAATCTTTAAAATAATATAAAATATATTTAATAATATTTTTATTAATTAACTGCGGAAAGACTATTTAATATTAAAAATAATATATAATATATTTAATATTAATATATATTTTTATTTTTAGCTAATTTAATTTTTTTAGTATCTTTTTATAATAGTTTAAATTAATAAGATTAAAAACTTTATATAGTATATTCTAATATCTAAGATTTATAAAAATCTTTTTTATATAATAATTAATTATACTATAATCTATAAGAAGTTTATTAATATATATATACTAATTAATAATTACTATTCTAATCTTATAATTTTAGTATATTAAATTATTTAAAAACTACGCTAATTTACTAAGATATTTTAATTATATAAATTTTTAAGCTTATATAGTATAGTTTTAATTTCTACTATATTAAATATAATAAAAAGAAAGTTGTTTATATAAAATAATAAAATTATTTTTTTATATATATAAATATACATATCTTATTTTAATAGTTTAAATCCGAGTATATAAAGTATCTTATTAATTACTTTATTCTAAAAAAATACTATTTATTTAAAACTATATAATATTTTTTTTAAATACTAAATCTTACCGGATAATTTGTAGAGGCCTATTAGTTAATATATATGTATAGATTATTTCTAGAATTTAGTATTAAAATATATTATAATAATATTATATTAGATATATTTTAATTACAGAAGTATAATAATAGTAATTATAAGTTTTAAAATAATATTATTTAAAACTAAAATATATTTATTTTTAAAATTAAGATTAGATTATTAATAATTTTTATAAATTATTTAATATATTTTAAAATATTATATCTATCTGTTATTATCGGTCTTTATAGTATATATCTATTTATTAGAAAGAATATAAATATTAAATAATTCATTAATAAAATTAAATATATTTTTTTTATTACCTGTTGTATTTAGTTTCTATTATTTTTAGTTAATTCAACTATTAAAAAAATATTTTAATAATATTATAAGTCTTTAGAATTAAGATTTTATTAATAAATATAGGCGTCGCGTTATATAATTAGAATATTTTTTTAAAACCAGACTATTTATATAGTATATTTTTATTTAAATAATCTAATATTTATAACAGCTGGAATTTATAGTATTTATGAAAATAGTATTTATAATTAGACTTAGTATTAATTATTCATATATCTTCTTAAATAATAGATAATATTAACTAAATATTCTAATTAATCCGGGAATTAAAATTTATAGATATTATATATTATAGAATCTTAGTAGCTATTTTAGCTGCTGTTTATTTTAATTTTTAGAATATTTTTATTATTATAATTGAATATAGCTTTAATAAAATACTAATATTATATAATTTTATATTTATTATTAATATATACACAGCTCTGGCGGTGGGTCTTTTGATAATATAATAATAATATATTTTATAAAATTATAGAATTTATTTTTTTAATATAATTCTAAAATATTCTTTTATATTTTTAATTATATTTATTATAAGAATCCCGCCAGCTGTAATAGTTTTAGACTATTATATATTTATTAAATATCTTTTAAAAAGTATTATTTAAATTAAATATACATAGATATTATATATAAATAGTTAATATATTAGTCTTAATATTTAAATATATATATATTAGATTATATAGTAGAATCTATAAGTTAATATTATTAACCGCCGCCGGCATATGTACTGTAATAGTAGAATTTAATAAGATTTTATATATAATAATATTTAATAATCATAATTTATAATATTGAGATTATTATAATATATTTATAAGTATAATAGAATTATTTATTATTTATAGGATAATATGATTTTTATTTATAATATTAAGTTTTATTTTTTTAATATATAAAAACAGTAGAGAGAGTTTTTATTTAAGATCTTAAAATTAGATTTTTATAATATATAATAAAAATAAAAATAATTTGTATTTAAAAAACTAATTAGATCTTTTTACTTAAAAAAAGTTATTTTAATATTTAATATTTTTAATAATACTTCCAGGTAAACTCTTACTGTTAAAACTTAAAAAATAACTATTTTATTTATAAATTAAAAAAAAAATTTTATTATTATTTTTTTTATATATTTTAAAAAACGTTTATAATAGTCTTTTTTATAATTATATATATAAAATATTTTAAAAATAGTAAGAAAACAAAGTCTAAATTTAAACTTATTTATAAACTAATAATTTAATAATATTTAATAAAACTATTTACTATTTATATATAATTAGTTATACTAAAATTAAATCATTATTATTTTTTAGCAGCTTAGATCAGACAGCTTTTTAGTCTTTTAATAATAAGAAAAAATTAGTAGAAAAATATATAAAAATATTTCTAATATTATTATTATAATTATTATTATATATATATTATTTAAAAAATTTAATACTACTAAAGTATATAACTTTCTTAGATTTTTATTTATAACTTTAAAATATATAATTATAGTTTTTTTTATAGCTAATAAAATAACCGATCTGTGTTTACAGGTTTATATTTTTTAATATATTAAAAATTATCGGGGTTAATTAAAATATAGATTCTGCAGCTATATATATAAAAATATTTAGTTAGTATAGTATTAAACTTAATATTAAAATATTTTTACTATTTTAAAATTAATAATAATATTTTATTTAAAAAAATTAAATAATTAATAATATGGGCTGCTGCTCTAACTATCTCTAGCTAAAAATATTCTAGCAGACCAGCGTTAATTAATATAATTCTAATTATTAATATAATATATTATTTATATTATTCCGCATGAGTATTTTAATAATAGTAATATAAAGCTAATATAAAATATATAATATTTTTAGATTCATATTATTTTTCAAATTTTATAAACTTATAGCTGCTGTTAAGATACTATTCTATAATATATTAACCGGTAATATTCTTATATTATTTATTAAATATAATTAGTATATTACTAACTTTATTTTTAAGATTTTTTAATAAGTAGATTTCTACGCAGCTAGTAGATAAATTAATAAATATTAAATAATATTTCTTATTTTTAATTTTTATAAACTTTAAATATTAAGTATTATAACTCTAAATATCTTATAAACTTTGTTTTCTAATTATTAATTTTTATAATATTTTTTTATATATTTTTCTAATATTATAAGTCTTATATTCAAATTCCGGCTTACTAATAATTTTATTATTAGTATTTCTATTATAATAATTAATTTTAGCTTTTCTGCATGGTCTAAATAATAATATAAAAAATATAAATTAATAATAATAAGTTAGAGATATTTAAATAATTTATTATTATTATATATTTTAATAATAAATATTTTACTATTCTATATAAAGCTAGTAACATAACTAGTATTAAGATTTTTAATTTTATAATTTTTAATATATTAGATAATATTATAATTTTTAAATATTTTTTCTACTAATAGCAGACTATATAAAATATTAGGACTATATTTTATCTTTATAATTAATTTAACAGCTTTGCTGTTTTTAATAGTAAAATATAACTTGATTTTTTTATATTTTTTGGTTTTATTATATATACTAAATAAGTTAAGATATTAATATACTTTTTTAAGTATTTATATCTTATATTTAATAAAAACGTTAAAGTCCGATATTAATATATATCTAATATTAGAAACTTATATTTATATACTAAAATAGTTCTTTCTACTAGATTTTTCGGCGACAGTTATACCAATAAATATATTAATATAATAAGAATATATAATAGCTACAAGATTTTATTTTATAATAAAAGATCTATAATATTATATATAAATCTATAGTTTCTACTTTTAAAAATATATATTTAAATAGAAATAAAAATATAAATTAATATTATATTTATATTTATTATAAAAATATATTTATTATTTTTTTATATAAAAATAACCTCTAAGTCTGAGTAAATTAATTATTAGATTAATTATCTACTGGCCTTTTTAATAGTTATATAATATTATTTTTTTATTTTTTTTTAAGATATTTATTAAGATAATTTTTTTTAATTTATTATTTTTATTTTTAGATATCTATAGAACTATATTTATATAACCAGTATCTATTTTTTATTTTTTAGTAATATTTTTAAAATAAATAACTAAATTAAAGAATTTAATATTATTATAAGAATTATTATTATTCCTATTAATATTATTTTTATATATTATTATTTATAATAAGAAGTTGTTTTTTGAATAGTATAAAAAAAGAAGAAGAATAGTATAAATATTCATTTTATAGCCGAAAACCCGGGCGTCCGAATATTTATATTAAAATATATTAATAAATTATAATAGTTTTATATATTATAAAAATTTTATAATTAGAAAACTAATAATTATAGTTTATTTTTTAAATATATTTTTTTTATAAATAATTTTATAGATAATAGTAAATATTTTATTAGTATATTTAAGCTCTAAGAATTAATTTAAATATTTTTTAAATATATTTTTTAATATTAAGTTTATAAACTATTTATTAATTAAAATTAACTATTATTTTTATATATTAAAGTATTTCTGGCCTGGGGCTAACTATAGTAAGATTCTATTTATAAAATCTTTTATATAATAAAAATAAAGACTTGTTTTAATAATATATAATTAGATATTTTATTTTTATTTATTTATAAAAAATATTAATAATACTAGTAGAAAATTTAAAAACTTATTAAAAAGAACTTGATATTTTTATTTATATTATATATAATATTAGATAATAATATTTTTATCTTCTATAGCAGCTTTCTAATCTAGTATTTTTAATATATATTAAAAATATTCTGGTTATTAATCAGCTGGCTGCAGTACTGCTTATTATATATAAAAGTCTAGGAAAAAAAAGTATAAAAAATATTATAAATAATATAAATTTAGTAAATATAAAATCTTTTAATAAAATATTAATAAAGTTGACGCTCTGGAGAAAAAAAATAATAAATAAAAAAAAACTTATAATTTAAGAAAAGTATAAAAAAAATAGATTTAAGTTATCTAAGAATCTATCTAACTACCGGCCGAAGACAGTAAGCTGCCCAGCCAATAGAAGACCAGGCACTCCATAGTACCAGTATATCTTAGTATTTTTATTAATAAAATATAATTTAATTAATATAATAAAAAGTTTTTTTTATAAAAATATTTTCTGTTATATAATTAAATAAATTCTTAATTATTATAAACATAATTATTAAACTAATATAAAGCCTCTACTATTTTAATATTTTTTTAATTTTAAATTTACTAAAATAGTTTATTTTTAATAGTTAGAAAATAAAATTATTTAGTTTATTATAATATTTTTTTAATTATAGATTTTATTTAGAAAATATTAACTATTAATTTATATTATATATATATTATTATTCTAATTTTCTAATTACTATTTAGATATCTTATATAAATTATTTATAATATCTAAAACTACTAAAAAACTAATATTAATATTATAAAATATTTTCAAAATATTTAATATAAATCTTTATATTAAATAGCTGATATTTTTTATATTATTATAAAAACTATTTGTGAGATATATCTTAATATATTATTATTATAAAATCTAATTAAATAAGCTACTAAAAATATTTATTTTTAAATTTTAATATTATTATTCTATTATTCAATTGTACTTCTAATCTAATAGGCCTACTTTAATAAATACTAATCTAGTAGTCTAAAAACTAATTTAATTATATTATTATTAAATTATTTTATATACTAACTAGTCTAAGATCTTAGATTTAATTTAAATATACTAATGATTATTAAAATTATTAAGCTAATATTAGTTTTATTATAATAATAGTTTTCTACTATTAATATTATTAGTTTTAAAAAAAATCTTTTAAAAATATATTTTTTTATTTTTTATTATTTTTTTATATACACTAAAAGCAGCGGCTATTTTAATAATATTAATATTATAATTGTAGCGGCCGATTGAACCAACTGAATTTTATTAATATAGTACTATTTAAACAAAATCTTAAGTATAAGAAAAAAAAGAAAAATAGTTATATTTCTTATAGTATTATATTATCTGCATATAATATAAATAAAATAAAAAGATTAAATAAATTAAACTAGTTTTAATTTGTTATTTTATATAAATATTTTTTATATAATTTTTATATTATCTTCCGGGTTAGTTTTAATTATTTATAAATAAGAGATATTTTTGTGATTCTTTTATAGCTATTTTTGTAATATAACTATAGACTATAGATATTTTATAAAATCTAAAATAAAATTATTATTAAAATAATTAGAATTGAAAACTTTTTCTATAACTGCTTTTAACTAGGCTTATAAATATTTTAAGAAATTAAAGCTTTCTAATAAAAATTATAAAATCTTTTCAAAAAATATAAAAATATCTTTTAGATTTTCTACTAAATATTATACTAAATCTACTTTATTTAAGTTTTTTTATTTAATATAATATATTAAATATTTCTAACATATATAAAAATTAAGAATTCTTTTTATTTTATATTTTATATTTTTATTTATATTAATTGGTTCTATTTAATTTTAGATTTATTCTAGTAATAGTTTATTTATTAATATAAATTAAAGCTTTTCAAAATAAAATATTCAATATATTTTAATATTAGTAAGTAATTATATTTAGAATATATTTTTTATTATTTTAAAACTTTATACGGGCTGCATTATTTATTAATTAGTTTTTTAAATAATTATTTTTAGTTTTAATTAAAATAATTAATATAAACTCTGCTTTTAATTTAGATTAAAGTTTTTTTTAATAATACTTAGTTTATATAACTTATTATTTTTAAAAATTAGTAATATTAGTTTTAATAACTTTCTAAATATTTTTAAAATAGATTACTATATTATAAATATAGAGAATATTTATATTTTTTTATTTAATATCTATTAAAAATTTTTAATTAAAAAATAGTCGGAGCTAATATTTATATTTTATTTAGAATAAGAATATTCTAAGAAATATATATAGTAGATATACTATAATAAAGTCTATTATTAATAATAGTTTTAATTAATTATTATAAATATTATTAATAAATAAAATTAATTTTTAAATTAGATACTGGTTTATATTTTTAATTTATTTATTAGTTTAAAAATAGTATACTGTAGAAAGCTTTAGCTTAATTTAAAAAATATAATAAAATTTTTATTAGAATTTTAAAATAAATTAAGATTTTTTATTAGAAATAATAATATTTAAAAATTCTATTTAAATATAAATAATTCTAATAAATAACCGGGTTATATTTTATATAATATTATTTTTAATATATAAAATTAATATTATTTATTTAAAAAATTAATTTATTATTATATATATAATATTATATTTTTATATATTTTTTAGTAGTATATAAAAATCTATAAATATATATTATTATAGCTGGTTAATAATAGAAAAAGATTAAAATAATTTTTATAATAGTTTTTTTAATAATTCTTATATTTATAAATAATATAATTATTTAGATATTTATAAATATTTTTATTTTAAATATTCTAATAATAATATTATTTAATTAGTTTAAGAATTTTTATTTATTTTAGATATATAATAAATAATTAGTAGTATATTTTATTTAATAGTTTTTTATATATAGATTTTTTTAGCAGATATTATTAGATATTTTTTATATAATAGTAATCTATTCTGAGAAAAAATAGATTATTTAAACTAGTAATATTTTCTTTTTAGCTAATTTCGGCCGACTTATAATTAATATAAAAAATTTAATTAATTAATAATAGTTTTTTATTTAATAAAATTAGAATAAATAGTTATAGTATTTATAGTATTTTTAGATTTATTTATTTAGATTATAATATAATCTAATTATATTTTTAATTAAATAGTTTAAAGATTTTCTTTTATTAAATAAATATATTAGTTAAAATATTAGCTTTTTTAAATTTATATTAAATTTTAAAATAATATTTAAATAGAAATTTGATTTATTTTATTTATTATATATTTAGTTTTTTTAAATTTATAAAGTATTTTAATATTTAGTAATCTATAAATATTTTAAAAGATTTTTTATATTAAAAATCTTCTAATTCTATTTTTTAAATTTATATTAATCTTATAATAGTAAATATTTTTTTATTATAAATATTATAGCTTTTTAGTAAATATTATAAGTTTTTAAGAAAAATAAGACTAGATATTATTAATTATTAATATATTAAATAGAAAGTTTTATAATAGTTTTATTAATAATATTAGTTTTTAGTCTAGTAGAAAAATTAGAATTATAGTAGATTAATATTAATATTGAAATAAAAATATTTTTTAAAAATTTAAAAACTATTTAATATTTTTTATTTTATATAAATAAAATATTCTTATATATAAGTAGTATTAATAATTAAACTAATTTATTGTAATTTTTAATAAAATATTAATAAAAGTTATAGAATTCTAGAAATAATTATATTTTATAAACTATTTTTAGAATTTTTTATTTTTTATTAATTATTATTTTTTAGATTTATCTATATTTTATTAATAGAAATAATAAAGTCTAAAAACTTAATTCTTATAATATAAAACTTATATTTATAAATAATAGCTTATAAACCGGTTTTATATAGTTTTAAAAAACTAGTCTAATATAGATTTAGTATTTAAGAAGATTATTACTATAAATAAGAATATTATTAATATATATAATTATAAACTTATTTAAATATTTATATAAAATTTTATTTATTATTTTTAAAATATAGCTAGTCTATTTATTAGTTTAAAAAAAGAATTCTATATTTAAATATATTATATTAAATTTAAAATATAATTAGATTTTCTAAAGTAGGATTTATATAAATATAATAAAAGTTTTATTTAATATTTAGTTTAATAAATATTTTGGTTTATTTTAATTAGTTAATAATCTTATTAATTAATAATAATAAACATAGATTTTTTTGAATTAATATATTAAACTTTTAATAATTTATATATACATAAAAGATTTTTCTAGACTTCCGAGCTATTAGAATAAATAATATAAAAAAAACTAAGTTTAAAATAATAAAATTTTTATTTAAGTTTTTAATAATATAATATTTTATAGCTTTTAGTTTTTCAGCTGTTATTTTATATAATAAAAAAATTCTAATAAAAACTTATTATTAAACTAAATTTTATAATTATATAATAAAAAATAATAATAAAATATTTAAAACTTATTTAAAAAATATTTTAGCTAGATTATAATATTTTAAAAAAAAGCTTTAATAATATTTTATTATTTTTATTTAATAAAAATTAGTTTTACTTTTCTATTAATTATCTTTTTAATTTTCTATAAAGGAATAATAAAGATTTTTAATTTTAATTTTTTTAAATATTATTAAAAGCCGGCTATTTTAATTAGTATTCTTTTTAGATTAGCTGTTTTTAGTTTCATCTAATTTTTAGTTTATTTATTTTTAGAATTATTTTTATATTTCTTTTTATTAAAATATAATATTTTATTTATTTTATATAGTATTTAAACTTAGTTTATATTATAGGTTTTGTTTTTATCTGGCCTCTGCGTAGTTTATATATAAAATAAAAAACTTAAGTTTTTATCATAATATTTTTTAATTATTTTTTTATTTAGAAGTAAATTACTGTTTACTAGCTGTTCTATCTATTTTTTAAATTTAATAATTAATCTGTTTTTTTATTTAATATTCTTCTAATATATCTGGTTTATTTTTTAATATTTAATAATTTTAAAGAAAACTATTTATAAAAATCTACTTTAAATTTTATTTTCAAATAAAAACTTTTTATACTATATAAATTAGTTTATATAATAGTCTGATAAGACTTTTTATTTTACTAACTATAATTTTTTTAAAATTATATTATAGGATTTTAAATTTAATATTAAAGAAAATCTATTTAAAAGGTCTTTTTTCTATTATAAGATTAAAATAAATTATATATATTAGAAAAATAAAGAATCTTTTGTCGAATCTAGTTATATTTTAAATATTTTATAGCTTAAATAATTTTATTTTAAAAAATATTTTTATTTTAACTAAAAACTTAGTATTAATATAAATATAAATATTTATTTTAATATTTACTAGAATTTAAATAGAAATAGTTATTATATTTTTTAAAATTAGAATTTTAATTATAAAATTATTTTTCAAAAATTTTAATAATACTTTTAGATTAATATATTATTAGTTTATATTTATTATACTTAAAATAAAGACTTTTTTATATTAAGTTTTTTATTAATTTATTCTTAGATTTGGTTTTTTTTATTATTTTAATAAAAAATATTTTTTTAAATAGTTATAACTTATATATCTAAGTTTTTTGTAATAAAAATATTTTTTTTAGTTAATAATATAGCGCGGGTTTTTTTATTTATATAAAGTTTAAATAGAATTTTAGTTTTATTTTTATTAATTATTAAAGTAGTTTTAATACTTAAATTATTTTTATAATTTATAAATAAAATTTGGCGGCGGTATTTTATATTTTTATTTATATTTTTAAAAACTTTAATATATATAGTAGTATATTATTTAAAATTAATATTAGATTTATAAAATTTAATAAAAATTAGTTTTTTAAGCTTTAAAAATAGTTTTTAATAAAAATTAAATTTTTAAAAATTTATTAAAATATCTGCTTCGCCGGTTAGATAATAAAATTAAATATAAAAATTATAAAATTTTTATTTTAGAATTATTTAAAAATATATATATTTTAGTTTAGTATTCTGCTTTTAGTTCGGATTAATATAAATTATAGTAAAATAAAATAAAATATTTATTATATTTTTAAAAAAATATTTAATTTTGATTTTAGTTTAAAAAATAAATATCTATAGATATTATTCTTATAATAACTAGTAATATATATTTTTTATATAGCCGGATTTTTATAATAATTAATATTAGTTTTAAGTTTCTGTTTAATTATAAGCTTTTAATTTTTAAAAATAATATTTTTTTTATTATTAAATATCGGAGAATTAGAAACTTTTATAATTTTTTTAAAAATTAAGATTTTTTAGTTTATATATCACGGGCTGAAATATAAATACTTAATTTATAATAATTTTATTATTATTGCTCTCTGATATTATTTAGGTTATACTAGATATAGCTGCTGCTACAGTAGGCGGTAGTTTTTATAAGTACAGCCGTAAATATAATAGTAGATACTGCTCTAAAAAATTATAGTTATCTAATTATATTAGTAGCTGCTAAAAACTATATAGTATAAAAAAAATAAAAGCCGGGAGCATAAAACCAGAGTATAAAACCGGGCGACTAATAGTCAGAAACTGAGGAAAATAATATAAAATAAAACTATAAAAAAATAAATATAAAATAAGCTTATTTATTATTTTTTTTTATTATTTTTATTATTCTTCTTTTTTTCTTTTTCTTCTATAATTTTATATTTACCATTACTGTTTGGATCTGCGTAGGTTCGATTAGATATCTGGATTTTTAGTATTATTATAGTAGTATATAAAAACAGATTAAATAAGACTTTATTAAATATTATATTTTTTATTATATTTAGAATAATATTAATTAGCTACTATAAAAATTTAAATTTAATAAAAACTTATTCAAATATATTCTACTTCTACTGTTTATATTAGATTATCCAGTAGATATAAATTATTTTAAATATTTTTTTTTAAAAAAGATATTTATATTTAATAACTATATCTATTACTATAGCTATTTAAATAATATTACTAAAAAAATTATTATAATACTAAGTTTTATTAATACTAATATATATTCTATTAATATAAATAAAATAATATATTTTATTAAAAATAAAAAGATTTAATATTATATAAAAATATACTATATTACCGGTGTAAGATAGGATTATATTAATATTAAAATAAAATAATATCTTATTTATAACAACTTTAACAAATTTAGTTAAAAAATTCAATTACTTTTTTATAATTCTATCTAAGTTTAACTAATATAAAAAGTAGAGTAAAAGATATATTATTATCTACTATAAAATAATAAAAAAATTTAAAAAAAAAGATTTAACCAGAGTTTAATATGTTATTATAAAGATTATAAAAATATTTATTTTATTTTTAAGCTGTTTGCTGCTAGATAGAATTAGAAATATAATATTCTAAAAATTATTATATAATTTAATTAGTTTTAATAGTCTTTTTATACTTTTTTTAAAGTAGTAGTATTACTTAAAACTATCTTAGCTTAGAATTTTCTAAATTTCTTATTTACTATATATTAAATTCTAGTTTTACTAGTAAGAAGTCTGTTTTTTTTATACTTTTTTTAAATATTAAGCTTTTTCTATTTATTTTATAATTTTTTTTATTAGTAAGTTTAGTCTTCAGCTTATTCAGATCGGCTTATTTAAGTATTAGATATATTAGATATATTAGTATTACTAAAAGCTAATCCAGTTATTATATTTATTATTAAACTATTTATACTTATATTAATTATATTATTTATTAATCTATTATAATTATAATAACTAATTCTATTTTTATATAGACAGCCGAAGTATTATATTTTTAATCCCGCGGGATGTCCGCGCTTGCAAGAAGTATAAGATAGACTAGCTATAATAAAACTATTTAAATAAACAAATAATAAGATTAAATAAACAAATAATAAGATTAAATAAAAAAATAAAAATACTAAAAAATAATCTAAAAATAAAAAAATAAAGACAGTAGATAATAATCTGAAAACAAAAAAAATAAAAATAATAGAAAATAAAATAAAAGTAAAGAAGTAGTAAGTAAAGGGGAATTAGATATATAAATAAAAAAATATTAAGTAGTAAGATAGAATAAATAATAAAATAGAAATAGTTGAATTAAAAAATTATTAGAAATTAAAAAAATATAAATAAAATTAAAAAATAATATATCTATTAATCTATTTATAGTAATATATTTATTAATTTATTTTTTATCTACTACTTTATTTTTAGTATATTAAGTATATATCTAAAATCTTTAATAAGCTTTTTAGTATTATTCAGCTTATTAATATTATATTATTTAATATATATATTTTTATAGCCTAGGAATTTTATTAGATATTATATTTTAAGTTTTTTTTAACTTTTTTAATTTTATTATAATATTATATCTTATTAATATATATTTAAATTTATATAATTAATATTTATTTATATTTTTTTTAATAAAAATAATATTAAATTATTTCTTATTGCGGCCAAAGAAACCCGGTCCGGAATAAGACTTAAAATATATAATTAATATAACTAAATATAAATATTATATTTTTAGAAAATCAAGCTAATAGACTAGTTTTTCTATATATTATAAAATCTTAAAAAATCTTATAAATTATTCTAATAATTTTTTATTACTAAAATTACTAATATTATAGCTATAGTATAACTAGAGTATTATTTAATTATTTATTTTAATTTTATAAATTTATATTTAATATTATAATAGATTTTTATAATTATAATTATAGCAGCTAGCTTTATTACTTTATTTATATTAGTATATATTTTAAAGTTTTATATTTTTTAATAGCCGGTAAAACTAAGATTAAGAAACTTAGATATTATATAATTATATATTAATTTATATAATAAAATCTAAATAGATTTATTTTTTAATATATTTATAATAACGTACAGTTAAAATAAGATTTTATATTATTATTCTAAATTAATTATAAAAACAGCTGTATATCTAAAATAAATTTTAATAATTTAATTACTATATTTAGACTAACTATTAGTTTAAAAATAGTATATAATAGTATATATAAAATTAGTATCTTATATTTTATATATAATATATTATATATTACTAGTTTATTATAAATCTTAATCTATTATAATTATTTATAGCTAATTCTAATTATTAATAACTAGATATTCTGCTAATACTTTTTTTAAATTATTTACTTTTTATTTAGTTTTATCTAATATAATTATAATCCGGTATATATACTTGCAGATAACTAATATAATAATATTAAAAAATTTTAATAATATAATAATTAGATTAATTAAAATAATATAATATAATAGTTAAAAAAAGATTATAAACTATAATATTTTATAGGATTTATAATATAAAATCTGATTATTACAGTAAAATAAATAGTATATAATATATCTAATAATAATATATTTTATATATAAAAAAATTAGATTATATAAATTATTTATTATTTAGTTAATATCTGAATAACTCTTTTTATTATAGGCCAATTATATAATATTTCTAATATATAATTCTAAGATATAAAGTCTTACTTTAATATTAGAAAAAATAGATTAAAAGTAAAGTAAACTATTACTTAAAATATATAATAAGATTAGATCTAAATAATTATTAGTAATTAGAATAATAACCTTTTTCTATTTAATATTCTTAATATATTTATTTTTTATTTTTATAGTTTATTTAAATAAAAGCTGAACCAGAACTATTTTAGATTTTATTATATTGATAGTATTACCGGAAAAGCTAGTTATTATAATATATTTATTTAAAGAATTTTTAGAAAATATCTAAATATATAATAATAGTCTTAAACAATATTTAGAATAATATATATTTTATTTATTTTATAAAAAAAGTACAAATTATAAAAAATTTAAATAAATTAGCTTACTTTAATAAGATATAGATTTAATTAATCTATATTTACTAGTATAAGTATAATCTATATAATAATTCTAATAATAAAAATATAATTAATATATATTAGTATTTTTTTTATTTACTTATAATATAGATTATAAGTAAAAAAATATTTAAATTATACTAAATATTTTTAATTCTATTAATTAGTAGTTATATTTTAATACAGCCAGTGTCTTACTTATAAATAGAATAGATTAAAATATACTAAAACTAAAAGATTTTTTTTTGATTTTTAGTTTTTTTTATATTAAATATAGTTTAGATTATTATAAACTATATAAAAAAATATCATATTATATTTATACTTTTTTAAAAAATTAATATTAAGGCCGAGATATCTAGCTGAATTATAATAATAAAATATATCTAGATTATAAAAATAAATTTAAATAATATTAAACATTTTAATCTTTTTTATAATATTTTTAATTTATATTTTTATAGTATAACCGGCACAGATCTGGTCTATTTTAATAAATAATTTTAATAATAAAACTATTTTTTATTAGTATAATAATTAAATAATTATAAAATAATATAAAATATAAATTTATAGCTAATTTATTAGTCTAAAATAGATTTTAAACTATACTACTATAGTCGAAAATTTAAGTTTTATAATAGTTTTAAGTTTTTTAATAGTAGTAGTTATTCTAAAAATATTAACTTTATATTTTAGTAACTTAACTAAAAAGAATTTTATAAAGATTTTACTAAAACTAAACTATATATATAAATTTTTATATTTTTAAAAGATTAAGTATAGATAAATCAAATAATTATTAAAAATATTAGAAAATATAAATAGATTATTTATATAAATAATACTAATATTTTATTAGATATATACTAAACTGTTAATAAAGCTTATTAAATAAATCTCAAAATATTCTTAACTTTTATAAAAACCTATATTTAATAGATACTAAAAGCTTAGATATACCCGCTATTAATAAAAAAAATATATAATTAAAAACTAAAAAATAAAAATAATTTATATATAAATAAAAAATATCTTTTTATAATAGTCTAATATAAATATTAAAAACAATAAGTTTATTTTTCTTATAGATATTAATAACTATATATAGTTTTTTATATATAAACTATTAGGATTTTTAACTAAACATCAGACTATAAAAATAGAAAATAAAGTAGATATATACTAATCTATAAAAATTATTTTATTAATTTTATATAATATATTGAAATATTTATAAATATTTATTAATTTTTATTTAATTTTATAAAAATAATTTATATATAAAATTATAGTATTTTATCTAATTTTCTTAGTCTGATTTTAGTAGTATTATTAATTATTTATATATCAGCTGATTAACTACTAATACCGGATTATTTTTTTAAATATTTATAAATTTATTTTTTATTACTATAAACTTATTTTTATATTTAGTATTTTTAATAAAAATAGTAATATTATTTAGTAATTTATAAATTTTACTATTATTAAATAAAAACTTATTTATTCGGAATTTTCGGAAACTAATAGCTGGTAATACTGTAAGATTAATATAATCTAAGAATATATATATAATTTTAATAATATTAAATTCTATAAGCCGGCTAAGATATAAAAATAATATTATATTATAATTAGATTAATTTAAAATTTAAATATAGCTTAGACTTATATTAATTATATAAATATAAAATATAAATTATAAATATTAAAATAGTCTAAATAAATATATTTTATTATATTATAGATTTAATTATAGTTAAATAGAAATTTGTATTATTTTATTAGTTAAAATCTAAAGTCTTTTATTTCTTGTATAAACCAGAAAAGCTAATATTATATAGTAAAACTTAGATTTAATCTTAATTAAAAATTTAATATTCTAATATATTTTAATATAAACTATATATTTCTTTAAAATTAATAATAAAATCTTTAGATATAAGTATATCTATACTAAAAAGTATATTTACTTTTAAATAATTATAAATTAAATAGACTTTAACTATAATCTTTATCTATGTTTTCTAATTTTTAATTTTATTAGAAAAGTATATATTAAATATAATAAATCTAATAAATATGAAGTCTTTTTTAATACTATTTATTAAAATAAATATTAGATATTATTATATTTTTAGTTCGAGAATCTATTCTGTAAGAAACTATTTGTTTATAATTATTATAATATAACTACTATCTAAATATATAAAAATAAGATTAAAAAGATTTTAAATAATTAAATTTATTTATATATATTTTTATATATAGAAGTACAGTCTGGGAATATTTATATAAATATAATTTCTTAATTAAATAATAAAAATATTTATTATTATATAAAAGTATTATAATTTAATTATAAGATTATAAATTATATACTATTTCTAAACAGCAGCAGCTTATAAATATTTCTAAATATAGATATATAATATATTATTTAATAAAAAAACTATTTTATAAAAATAATATTACTAATTATTTTTTAAATTATATTTATTATAATATATTTTTATATTCTGATTTTCTTCTGGTTTTTTTTAGTTTTTTTATTTATAATATACTCGAATCTATTTAGATTTATTATTAAAGTTAGATTATAAGAATATACTATTAGTTTAATTTTAAATAGTCTAAGTAGTACTTTAACTACTTTTTAAATTATTAAAATCTTAATTTTTTTATAAATAATTAGCAGTTCTATTACTTTTTTATTAGTTTTATTTAGACTAGTCTTTATTCATGATTCTAAATCTATTTTTATAGTTAAATCTAAAAAAATCTTCTACTATTATAAAACTATTTTTATATATTAGATAAACTAAATTAAGAGAACTACTACTACTATACCACATCCGCTACCGCTATATCGGCCAGACTAGTACTATACTTTTTTTCTACCACCGCCTTTTATAAAAGAAAAAAGTATTAAATTTTTATATTTAAATTTTAAGGAATTTTTTATTATATTTTTTATTATATTTTTTATTATATTTTTTATTATATTTTTTATTATATTTTTTATTATATTTTTTATTTCTAGATATATTAGACTAGAGTCTATTTAAGTAATTAAAAAATAATCAAAAATAATTTAATTTATTTAAAAATAATATATAATAAAATTAGTTATTTATTATATAGAAATTATTTTATTTTCTATTTTGTTTAATAATTTTTATTTTTTAATTAAGAAATATTATCTGCTAAAAAAATAATAATTTATTTTTAAAAAGATTTACTGAAAATAGTTATTAAAACTAAAATTTAATAATTTAATTTTTTTAAATTTTTTATATAATAATTAGTACTTTATAAAGATTCTTAATTTTAATAATAATATTAATAATTTATTAACTAAGTTTATTATAATAAGTATTATAAAAATTATAATATAAATATTTAGTATAATTTTATCTATTTATAATATCTATTTTAGATTTTTTAATTAAAAAATAGTTATATAATTTAATAAAATTATTAAACTTACTAATAGTTTATTATTTAATAGAATAATCTTAATAAATTAGAAAAATAAAGTTTAGAAAAATAAAAATAATTTAAATTATATATATTAAAAAGCTTTTATTAATAATATCTTTAAATAATTAATATTAAATTTATTATTAAAAAAATTAATAAATTATAATATTAATTTGATATATTAGAAAGTAAATATTATAATAAGTATATAATAAATATAAATATAAAAAAAAAATTTTCTTTTATAAAAGGCGGTAGCAGAAAAAAAATGTGGTACTAGCCTAGCCGATATGACGGTAGCAGATGTAGTATAGTAGTAGCAGTTCCTTAAATTAATCGAATTAATTTATCTATTTATAGAGTAAAATATTAATAAATTATAAAATAATAATTTTTAAGTTTAATTTATTAATAGTATATTATAAAGAAAAAGTTAGATTCTTTTATATTTTTTTTAATAAACTTATTCTTATAATCTTTACTATACTACTTTACTAGACAAATAATTTTTAATATATATATAAATAAAAAGCATCGGTTTTTAATATTTTAAATTATAGAATATATGTTATTTAAAGCTGTTTATACTTTACTTATAAAAATCTTAAAATATATTTTAAATTAATTATATTATCTATTTATAGTATTGCTGTAAAGTAACTTATATTAAATAAAAAATTAAATTTATTATTTTATTATTATTAGATTTTGCTATAAAAATAAAAACTAATTATCTTATTTATTAACTATATATTACAGCTTTAAAATATAATTTTAAAATAATTAATAAATATATATAAAAATTAATAAATAGTCTTATTATTCCTATCTACAGTTATACCGCGGTCTAGTAGAACCGGTTAGAAAAAACTAATATTATTAATATATAAATATTAAGAATATTTATTTCTATATTAAAATAGTATTTATAGTAGCTGCTAGAATAAATAAAATATTTATAAATATATATAATTATAAAATAAATATAGTTAATTATTATATAATATTATTTAAAATATCTATAGTAATATCGGCAGTAATATTTATTAAAGTATTTATAATAATATCTACTAAAATTTTTATAATGATATTTATCAATATATTTATATTTATAATAATATATATTAAAAAATTTATAGTAGTATTTACTAAAATATTTAATATATATATAATATTTATTAATAAAAAGATACCAATAGTATATAACTGCTTTATAAAGCTGGCTGAAGTAGTATATTTTATAAAACTAATTAAAATAATTAAAATATTAAAAAAATATACATATTAGATTAAATCTAATAAAATAATAAGATTAATATCTATAAATAAAAAACAGCTTATTTTTACTAAAAGACTACTTGTAATAGTTTTTAGAATATATTATATTAGTTCGAAGATATAATTAATATAAAAATTAACTATAACTATAGTATTTATTATACTATTTATAAAATTAATTTATTAATAATTTATAGGACTAAATTCTAGACTATAGCTAAGATTAACTAGTTTAAATATTTATTATTTTTTTAAGCTATTTATTTTTTTTAATCTTAATATAATAATATTCTTTTTTTAGTACTGTTTATTCTTTTGTTTATTAAACTGCTTTTATTTCTGGATTTAGTAGTTTTAGAATATTATTATAGTAAATAAAAGAGAATCTTTCTATAAATATAATAATATAAAATTAAAAAAACTATATTAAAACTATTTTATTGAAAAAATATTAAATCTTAGTATACTAAAAATTATAGAATTATGAAAAAATATATAATAAAATAGATTAGTATAAATTTAGAATTCTTAATAGTAAATATTAGTAATATAAAATTAGATATAATATTTAAAATACTAGAATTTTACTCTAAAAATATTATAATATTTTATAGCGGATCCGGGCTGCTATTTAGCTTAGAACTATTTTTTATTAGATAAATATTTTATTATTAATTATAAAAATCTTAAAAGATTTTATAGCTAAAGCTACTATACTAAAAGTATATTAAATAAAGAGATCTAAATATATTAAATTATTTTTTATATATAATTATTCTAGTAGATTTTTTATAGTTCTACTGTAAGTTCTAATATATAAATCGCGAAATAAAATAAATTCTAAAAAAAGATTTTTTATAGTTTATAAAAGAAATCTAACTATAGTATTAAATATTCGCCGGTTATAAAGCTAGTTATTAAAAAAGTCTTTTAAAACTACTTTAATTAAAGTAGAAGAACTTTAAATATAAATATTTAGTAAAAATATTTCTAATTTTACTAATAATCTAAAAATACTTTTGAAAAAAAAGATATTATATTTTTATTTTAATATTATTATTAAAGTCTTTTATAAAGCTGTAGTTTATATTTAGAAAGATCTACAGCTTAGTAGCTAGAAATATAGCTTTTAATATAATTATAAAATAATTAAATAAAAAATATAAAAAAAAATAAGAAACAAAAATAGAATATAAAAAATAAAAATTAAAAAATAAAATAAAGAATACTATTAATATATTATAAACTAAAATATAAATACTTAATTTATAATAATTTTATTATTATTACTTTATAATATTATCTAGATTATATTGGATATAGCTGCTGCTATAGTAGGCGGCAGTCTTTATAAGTACAGCCGCAAGTACGATAGCATTATATTAATTATTAAAATTAATATAATATCTTATTATATTTTAATTCAAATTATCTTATTTTTTAAAATATTTTTCTTTATTTTTAATAGATTAATATAATAAAATAGGATTTTTTCAATTAATCTTTGATTAAATTAGGCTTTTTTTAGCTTTTTTATTTTAATTAATAGATTACTGATTTTTTTTTAAATTCATTATAAATTTTTAATATTAATTTAAAAATATATATAAGATTTTTTTATAAAAATTATAGAAATTTTTTAAATATAATATATTTTTTAAAAGTTTTACTAATTTTATTTATAAATAAAATTAGTTTCTATATCTTTTTCTTAGATAATTTAGTTTTTAATATATCTTATATTATTATAATTATTCTTAATATTTTAATTTTAATATTAATTAGTTTAGAGTTTAATTTATTTTAAAATCTAATTTTTATTTATTAGTTTTATATAATTCATAGATTATAGTAATAAAATTTTCTTAGTTTTAGTATTATCTAATTATATATTAAAATTTAGATTAAATTCTTTTTATTTTTTAGATGCTATATAGTTTATAATTATAATAACAAAAATTTAGTTAAAATTTATAATTTTAGATTTATATTTTTTTAAATGAATATTTTTTAAGATTAATTATTATTGTTTGTTGACTTATATAGATAAAAAAAGACTTTTTAATAATAATAAAAATATATATTTTTATATATTTTAGTTATAAAAAGCTTTAAAAAATAAGAGTAGAAAAAATAATACTTAAGATTATATAATAGCTAATTAAATTAACTAAATTTTATTAATATAATACTATTTAAATACAATCTTAAATATAAAAAAAGAAAAAAAAAGATAGTTATATTTTCTACAGTATTATATTATCTAAATACAGTATAAATAAAGTAAAAAGATTAAATAAATCAAACTAGTTCTAATCTGCTACTCTATATAGATATCTTCTGTATGGCTCTTACATAATAATAATTTATAATAAGAATTATATTATATTAATTAATTAAAAAGATATTTATATAATATATTTTATAAAATTAACTAATATAAAACTTATTTTAGCTCTTACTAAAAAAAATCTAATATATCTATTTATAAAAATATTATTTTTTAAATAATATTAATAGCTATTTTTAAATCTAAATTAATAATACTATTTATTAATAATTAAATAGTTATATAAACCTATACTAAATCCTAGTATCAATTAAAATAAATAATTATTAAATAAATAGCTAATTAGCTTAACTATATATAAAAAACCGGCTGATAAATATATTTTTAATAATTTTTAAATTATAAAAATATATTAGATAATAAAATAATATATTAATATACTAGAATAATAATTATTAAAGTTATAAACTAACTAGTATTTTTTATACTAATTTTTACTATATATTAATATTTTTAAAATTTAGCTAATTAATAATCAAAAACTAATTAAATTAATAATTTATATAGCTTTTATATTTATTACATTTTTATTAATATAGTAGATAAGTATATTTTTAGTTTATATATAGATTTTTATTAGATATAATTCTTAGTATTAATTTAAATATTAATTAGTAAAATTATTTTAAATATTTATTTAAAAATTATTAAAACTATTAAATTAATTATATATTTCTATAAATAAAAATTCCAATTGATTAAATATATTTTTATTAAATATTTAAAATATAACTTTTTTTATTAAAATATTCTTTAGATTAAGAAAAGATATACTAACTTTTAATATTTTTTTTAAAAAAAAATAATAAAATAAATAATCTGTTTTATACTATATATAAGATTTTTAGATTAGTTTTAAAATTTAATTAATATTATTCTTAATATTATTAATATTATATTTATTAAAATATAAGTATTTGATATATAAAAAACTACTAACTACTAGTTAGTTTATATACTATTTAGCTATTTATTTAACTAATAATTAACTAGTTTTTTTTAAATAGTAAGCTTTTGTTTATTATATTAAGACTATAATATTTAGAGACTTTTAGACTAATTAATAAAAAATATTAATAATAGATTTAAATATTAAATTATATAATAACTAACAGCTATAATAACAGCTAATAAAAAAATATATTATAAAATAAATATAAAAATAAATATATTTCAAAACTATTAATTCTACTAGTTTATTATATAAAAAAAACTATATAATATTGTATAAATTATACAAAAATTAAAAATCTAAAGAAAAAAACAGACTAACTAGCTAATTATTTTATTTATATATAGATTTAATATCTTAGTAGTCTATCCAGCCGCTGGACTGGGATCTGCCGCTACTCGGCCATATAACTAATATATATATATATAATAAATTTAATTCAATTCTATATAGTCTACTTATTAATTTAGAATATTAGCCGGATTTCTTTTTTTATATAATATTTAATTATAAAGTTATATTTAACTAGTTTTTCTATTTATTTAATCTATTTATATATTAACTTCTTAATAGTTATAAACTATTTTAAATTTATATAATCTATTAGAATATATACCAAATATATATTATTTTTAAAGTAGTAGTACTAGTATTATAAATATTTAATAATTATAAATAGCTTTATATTATATATTTTATATCTAATTTTAATATTTATTATTTTTTAATAATAGTAATATTATATTTATAATAGTAAATCTAAAGATGTCTATTTAGAATTATATATATTATTATAATTAAAAATAATATAATATTAATTTATTTATAAAGATTTATTTTAATTTTTTAAATACTATAGTTATATTTTTTATTATAGGATATTACTAAAATATATTTTTTAATTAGATTTATAAATAGTATTATAATTTTATTATAATTTTTAATAAATTTATAATAAAAGTTTATAAATATTAGAAAAACTTATATTTTTTTTAAATTTTTTAATTATAGCTATTTTTTTATAATTTTTATATAGTGTTTTTTATTGTAATTTCTATAATTAATATTATAAATCTAAAAAGTTAATTTTATTAATATAAAATATATATTTATTAAGTTTTATATATAGCTTAAATTATTATAACTGCTTTAAAACTATATATATATATATTTTATATTTTTTTTATTATTAAAAAAAATTCTAATATTATTTAAATATATTATATAGTATATATCTAGTAAGTCTAATAATATATAATTAATATAATTCTAAAATATAGCTAATATATTTATTAAGCTAAATAATATTATCTAATATTTAAAATATTTATAATATATTATAAATATAGTTTTTTATTCATTTGTCTTAATATATAGATAATAATAAGTATTATATAAATTAAGTTAAATAAAGATATAAATACTTTTAAGCCTATTTAAAATCTGATTTAATAATAAAAATAAATAGCTGTTTTTAAATATAATTATATTTAGTTTATAATAGTTTATATAAAGTTTTAAATTATTATTTTTTTAAGATAAATAGAACTAATATGTTTATAAAATTTTTTAATAATCTTATTTATTTTTTTATAGTATATTATTTAAATATATATATAATATTTTTAGTTTTTTTATAAAAAAAAAATAAATATATTTATAAAAAGATATAATATTTTTTATGAAGTTAATTATATAATTATAGTTTTTATATAAAATTAGTGTTATTATAGCTTTTTTAAAAAAATATTTATAAATTTTTTATATTAATATAAAATAGCTGGTTTCGGCTTTTATATAATATAAAATATAGTTTTTAATTCTTTTAGATTTAATATTATTTATACAGCTATTAGATATAAGAATTTATTTTTATTATTTATATAAATATATAAAAAAACTAATATTTATAGCTATTTATTAGTTTTTTTATAGTATATTTATATATATAGTTTCTAGTCTATAATTAGATTTACAACTTTTAATTAAAATAATTTTAAAATTATGTAATAAAACTAAAAATTCAAAATAATAAATTTTTAGTTTTATTATATATGATTAACCTTTTTTGAATTATATACTAGAGCTAGTAGTTAGTAACTTTTATAAAATATTATAATATAATTATTTATTATACTTATTTTATAGAATATTATATTATTTAGTAGAAAGAATTCTTTTATTTAATATTAGTTTATAAAGTTTATTTTTATATTAGAATTTATTAAAATCCATATATACTATAGTTTTTTTTTAATTATATTTTTTAGACTAAGATTTTAGTTATAGAATATATTTAGAATATACTTAGTATTTATATAATATTAGATATTAGAATTTCTAATTTTTGAAGGTTTAATCTATTATATATAAGTCTGACTAGTTTTTTTATTATAAAAAAATAATTTTAATATAGATTTCTTTTATAAATATTTTTTTAATATTATATATTTATATTTTTAGTAGTTTGTTCTATTATAATTATAGTAGTTTATATTTATTAGAATAGGTTTTAATAAAAAACTTTTTTTGAATTTATATTTTTTATATATTAAATTATTTTATATTATTATAGCTAATCTTATTATTAATTATATATATTAATTCTAATTTTATTATTTATTTATAATAATTATTTACTGTTTTTCTAGTATACTTTATTTAATTATATAAAAATATATTATATAGATTTTATAATTTTTAGATTTTTGATATTCATATTACTTTATCTAAATATATAGTTCTAGTAGTATTTTAATATATAAAATAATCTTTTTTTATTTATTATTATTTATATAAAAAATATTTTTTTATTATAACTAATATTCAAATAAATATATATATTAACTGGTATTATAACTAGTTTATTTATATATATTTAATAATAGTTTTTTTATTAGTTTTGGATTATTTATTATATATAGTAGTATTTTGTTAAATTTTATTTAAATATATAAAATAGATATATTTATTTATATTTTATTTTAATTATAAAACTACTATAGTACTAAATAGCTGAGTAATTTATATATATATATTTTTTTAAATTATAATCTTTACTAAATATTTTAAAATATATTTTTATTATAAGTTTCTAGTCTATATATTTTTATATATTATATTTTATAAATAGTTTAATTTCTAGTTTTTCTTTTAGAAAACTGCTGGCTTATGGGTATAGATTTAAGTATTTTTATAATTTTTTTATTTTAATTAAATAAAGATTTAAGAATTATTTAGAATTTAAAAATAATATAACTTTTTGTATATATTATTTTATTATAAGATTTTTAGTTTATTATTAGGAACTACTTGATGCAGTAGACACGCTGATTAGGTAAGACAAGTAAGATAGTTAAAAACAGTCTTTTATTAATTTTAAGACTAATTTTTAAGAAATCTTCTTCTCTAAAAAATCTTAGGATAATATATTATATAAAAAAAAGTAAATAATATAATAATATAAATACCTGAATTAAAAATCTAATAAAGTTATATTAATTTAAAAGTAGACTATTATAATAATAAATATTATATAATAATTATATATTTTTATTAAGCCGGGTTATTTAATATAATAATATAATTATAAATAGCTTTATTATTTATTTTAAATAGATATTCCTATTAGTAGTATTTTCTAAATAGTAGAGTTTAGTATTATAATAATAAAAAAACTATTTAGTAGATTATATATTATATAAATAAAAGATTTTAAAATAGTAAATAAAATATATATTTTATCAATAATCTAACCAGAATCTAATATAAAATATATATATAAATAAGAAAAATTAATATATTTTTATTTATTTTTATATTTTAATTTTTTATTCAATTTTTTTTATATTTTTTTTATCATTTATTTAATATCTATTTATTAATTTATTTTTTTAAAATTCTTATTTTTATTATTTTTTAATATAATTTTTATAACTACTTACTGTTATTTAGCTAATATATTTATTATATCTAAGATTTTTTTATTTTTATTATTTAAAAACTAGTATTAAAAAATTTAATATTATTAATATAGAAATTTTTATATGTAACTATATTTTTAATACTATAATATTTATAGTATATAAATAATATTCTAATAAAATACAATTTATTATTAAATATATTTTAACAGCTTTTTAATATATTTATTAAATTAATAGAAATTAAATTTTAATTAATATATTAGAAAATATTTTTAAATTATTATAGATTTTTAATTAGAATTAGGAGTTTTTTATTAACTATACTATTTTTAATTAGAATCTAAATTAAAATCTCGTATTCTATATTTAAATTAGCTATTTAATTATATATTATAATATCAATATTTAAATATATCTAATATAATAATTTAATATAGATTTAGTTATTTTTTTATATTTAAAAATAAGATATTTTTTATTATTATTTTTTATTTTTTATAGCTTTAAATAGTTTATTAAATATTATTTATAATTTTTTTTAGAATCTATTTATTATATTTATTTAGCTAATCTATTTATTTAATTAAAAAATATTATCTATTTTTAATATTTTTAATCTTAAACTTTTTTTTTAAATTTAGAAAATATAGTTAGTTTTATAAATCTATATTAGATTTTTATTATTTTAATAATAATATATAAAAGATATTATAAATTTAATTGTAGTAGTTAAATAAAAAAATTTAATATATTTATTTTTTAATAGCTGTTAGAATTTTTAAAAATCTAATATATTAAAAAAATAGTTTTTAAAAAAAGATTTTAATTTTTAAAATCTTAATTAATAGCTTTATTAAATCTTTTTTTTAAAAGTTTTTAGCTAATATTTTCTATTATAATATTTGTTTTATATTTTATTAGTTTTTTAGTAGTAGTTTTATAGGTTTTTTTATAATATAACTAGTTTATTAATTTAATTTTAAATTATAAAAATCTTTCTCTAAAAAGTATTAGTTTTAATATAAGAATAAAAATTAAATAAATAGTTTATAAAAGTTTTTAAAAAAATAGCTAGTAGTTAAATTTAAAATATTATCATAAATAAATTAAATAAAAGATAATAAAATAGATTAATTTAGTTAATTTTTATTAATAAAATATTAAAAATATTATTCAAAAATCTAATTTATTTTTTTAATTTAATTATTAGTCTAAGATTAAAATATTATTAATAAATAGAATTTAATTTAAATATAATATATAATTTAGAATTAAAATTTATTAATAAAAAAAATCTTTATTTAAAATTATATTTTAAAATAATTTAAACTAAAGTTTAATCTGTTTATAAAAAAGTTTAGTAAGTTTTAAAGCAGTTATAATATATAAAATAAATAAAAATTAATATTATTTTATAAATTTATTAATAATAATAAAAATTAAATCTAAAATACTTTTTTTATTATAATAGAAAACAGATCTATAATAAAGTTTATAAATAGTTTAATAAAAAATTAGTTAGAAATTAGTAGTAATTTAAATTTATTATATAATTTATATTTAATAAATATAACGTTTTAATATATAAAGTATTTTCTCATATATATAAAGATTTATTTAATAATTTTTTTTTTAAAAAGAACTTTTATTTTTAATCATTTAAAATAATCTATTAGCTAATTATTATAATAAAAATATAATAAATATTATTAAAGATTTCTTTTATAAGAATATATAAATAATATTTATATATAATAAAATTATTTTTTAAAATAGTAAGTTTTTAATAATATATTTTTATATTTTTATCTTAGATTTTTTTAATTAGAAAATGTAATTTTTTATTAATTTTAAAATAAGATAAATTTTTATTTTTATATACTTAGAATATTATAAATATATTAATATATTTATTATAAAATAAGCTTATTTTAATAATTTTAAAATATAATATATTTTTATATTTATATATTTAGAATATTATTAATATATTAATATATAGATTATAAAATATTTTTATTTTAATAATTTAATTAACTATTTTTATATTAGTTTTTTAGTTTTTTTAATTTTATTAAAAGCTTAAATTTAATATTATATTAATTTTAGAATTTTCATATTAAATTGAATTTCTAAGTTTTTTTTTTATTTTTAATAATAGATTAATAAAATTATATTTATTAGATTAATATTAAATAATAAAATTATAATTATTACAATATATATATTATTAAATTTAATAACTGTTTAGCTTCGGTTATTTTATAAAAATCTAAAAATTTTAATAATTTAAAAAACTTTTAATAATATATAATAGTTTTTAAAATATTAATATTAATATTTAAATAAATAAATAATAATAAAAAGTTTTTAATCTAAGATTAAATAATAAGTTTTAGTATTATTAAATTTTTTTAATTAAAATATAATAAAATAGTCTATTTTATAATTATCTAGCTAGAATAATATTTTTATTATATTTTATTAAAAAATATTTATTTTTATTTAGATCTTTTATTAAAAGTTAAAATATTTTAATAAAAATATAGTTTTAAAATTATAAAAAAGCTATTAGAATATTATTATTTTTTTATTAATTAATATTGTTTTTCTAGGCTTTTTTCTATTTTAAATATTTTTTAAAAAAAGATTAATAATAATGTAATTAAAAAATAATTTTTAATAAAATATTAATAAAAATTATAAGATTCTAAAAATATTTAGATCTTATAATATATAATTAGTATTAGTTATATAAGAATATTAGATATTTTTTAGAAATCTATTAATATATTATATAAAAACATAATATATTTTAAAAATTTAATATAATCTTAGTAAAAAATATATTTTAATAATTTAATGTAAAAATCTACTTTTTATAAATATTTTAATATTTAATATAAATAAAAAATATAAAAAGAATAATTCTTTAAAAAAATAAAAATATTATTTAAATAAATAATACAGAAAATATTTAATATATTATAAAGAATTAAATAAATATAATTTTAAAATATAATTAAAATATTAACTAATTTAAATAATATTATTAAATATTTAAAATATTTATAATAAATTTAGAAAGCTATTTTATATTTATTTTTTTATTTAATATAAATTTTATAATAAATATTTTAAATATTAAGTTTTAAAAAGGATTTAGCTTCTATAATTCTATTTAAAATTTCTAAAATTAAAAATTAAAAATAATAATTTTTAATTAAAATCTTATTAAATTTTTTATAATTTATATATAATTAAAGGTCTTTATTTTTCTTAGTATAAAAAAATAAGAATTTTTATAAAACTTTTAGAAAACTAAATTTATTTTAACTAAATATTTTTATTAATATAATAATAAAAGAATTAAAATTTAACTTAAAATAAAAAATAAATAGATTTATATAATAAGATTTTATTATTTTTTAGATTAATAATATAGTCTAACAGCCTATAAAAAAAGTTGTTAAAAATAATTAATAAAAAAATATATTTATAAAATTATAAAGTTTAAAAAATAATATAATTTTATTAGATTTAATTTATAAATAATTTAATAAGATTTTATTTTCTAATAACTAGATATTTTTTAGAAGTTTAATAATAGTATAAATATAAATAAGATTTTTATAAGTTTTTATAAATTTATAAAATAATAAAATTTTTAATTTTTAGATTTTATACTACTACTATTAATTTTATATAAATAAATAAATATATAGATTTTTTAAAATAATTATTAAAAATAGAATAGAATTGTTAAAAAATCTAAATTATAATTAATAATTATATAATATTTTATAAATAATTATATAGTTTTTTTTTAATTAATAATAATAATAAAAATCCTTTATATATTATAAATATTTATAATAAAATAATTAATTATAATAATTTATAAAACTATAAAATAAGTTAAATTTAAATAAAATTATTAAATAAAATTATTAAATAAACTAATAATTAAAAAAATTAATTTTAATATATAAATCCAAGTTTATATAAATTTTAAGTATATTTTTAAAATAAATAAATATATTAAAATAAATAGTAGTTTCTACTTTAAAGTAGTTTATTAAAAATATAAAAGAATTTTTAATTATTATTTTTTTTATTAGTTTTGGTTTAGTTTTATTTTTATTTTTATAAAAGTATTAATTAGCTAAATAATATTTACTATTATATTTATAATAATAAAAAATTTTCTTTTTTTAATTTTCTTAATTTTTTTTATTTTATAAGAATTTTAATAAAAAAAACTTATTAGTTAACTATAAAAATTTAGATTTTCTAAAAATCTTATATAAATAGTTTTTTTATTTTTTTAAATCTCATTTTTTTTAATTTGATATATTCTAATAATAGATAGTAATAAATATTATTTTTTTTTAAAAATCTAATAGTTCTAGTATATATTTATAAATATATCAACTAAATTTTAATATTAGTTTTAAAAAAAAATTAAGATATATTTATTATTTTATTTAGACTTAAAGTAATATTTTAAAATATCTAAATAAAAACAAAACTTTTTTAAATTTTAATTATTTTAGTAATAAATCTATTTAAGCTGTTTTATAATATTAGATTATATAATAACTATATTCTAAATAAAAAAAAGTTTATTAAATAAAATAATTTTATAGTTTTTTAATATTTTAATAGTTTTTTAAAGATTTTTTATTAATAAATTAGTATTATTTTTATTAATAAATAAAATCTAAGTAGTTAACTATAGCTAAATTTTTTTAATTTTTTATATAATATTTTTAAAAAACTTTTTCAAAAATATATTATAAATTATAAATTTATTCTATTTTTTATTATAGACTAAATTAAAAAAATAAAAGTTTTCTTAAATTTAATTTTTTTTATATTTAGAAGATAAAATTAAATTAGTATAATATTAATATAATTTTATTAAAAATTTAATATTATTATATTTTATTTATAATATTTAAATCTATTTTTTTAATCATTTTAACTATTTTAATTAGTAAATAGTAGCTTATACTTTTTAAATATTTATTTAAATTAAATAATATAATTTAGAAATAGATAAAGTATTTTAAAATAATTTTAATAAAAGTTTATTTAATAATATATTATTTTTTTTAAATAATTAAAAAAAAGAATTAGAAATTATTAGAAATTATTTAATATAGTAGATATACTAATTAAATAAAATAATTAAAATAATTAAAAATAATTTTTTATTAATTTTAAAACTAATTTTAGAAAATCTTCTTCTCTAAAAAATCCTAGAATAATATATTATATAAAAAGAAAAGTAAGTAATATAATAATATAAATATCTAAATTAAAAGTCTGATAAATCTATATTAATCTAAAAACAGATTATTATAATAGTAGGTATAGACTGCTGTACCGGTAGGTATTATATAATATTTATATAATTTAAGTTTTTTTTATAATTTTATTTATATTTAGTATTTTATATTATCTAAAAGTATATTTATATTATTTTTAGATAATTTAATATTTATATTAATTATTTTTTATAAAGATTATTTTTATTTTTTTTATTATTTAGTATAGTCTTATAGTAGTTCTCTATTTCTAATAGAAGATTAAGTTAGATTAATTAATAATTATTATTTATAATTATTATAATATTAGATTTTGATATACAAATATTAATTTAAATATACTATAAGTAATATAAAGTATTTTATCAACTATTTTTTCAAAAATTTTTATATATATTAGATTTTTTTTATTAGAATAGTTCGAACTATAAGAATAACTGGAAATATAATATATTATATAAAATATAAAATTATTATATATATTAAACTAACTATTAAGATTTATTATACTAATTTTTTATAATTTAAATAAATATTATATATATTATATATTATATTTTAAATGAGATTATAATTTATAGTACAGTTTAAGACTGTACTATATATTATATATACATACTACTACTATACAGCGGCCTGGGCTGTGGCCTAAGACCGCAGTTTGGTTGCACGGTCTGATAATTTTTATTTTTTTAATTATAATAATTAAATTATTTTTTTTATTTTAATAGTTTTTTTTATTAATATATTTTTTATTTTAATATTTATTATAATTCTTTCTCCGGCTATTGTATTTAGCGATCTTATTTTATTATTAGAATATTTAATATTTTAAATATTATGAAAAAACTAATAATATAATATACTTTTAAAACTTAAATATATTATTTTATAGATTAGAATTAAAATGTTTTTAAATTATATATAATTAATTATATATATAATTAATATAGACTATTTGAATATATAATAAGATTTTTTAAATAAAAATACTAATTGATTAGTTAGTATAAATATTTTTATATAAATATATAATCTTATTAAAACAGCAGACTATATTATATATATTAAAATAAAATTATTATATTAACTTATAAAATTAATTATTTTTTAAGCTAAAAATACAAATTAATTATTTTTCATAATTAATAATCTTAGAGTAATACTACTATAATATTATATTAATAAAATATATCTCAATATTTATTTTTATTATAGCTTTTTTTTATAATTAATATTATTGTAGAAATAGTTAATAAATAAATAAATATTTTAATAATATATTTTCTAAACTATTTATATTTTTATAGGAGCCGGCTATTAGATGATTAAAAAAATAATTAGACCAGAAGTAACTAATCATATTAGTTTTCTATTAATATAAATATTTAAAAAAATTGGATATAAAATCTTGACTATTATATTTATTATTATATTTAGAATCTAAAAAATCCTTATTTTTATTTTTATTTTTATTATAATAATATTTACTATTACTACTACAGTTACTATTATAGCTATATTAATATTAATAGTTTAAAAAAATAAAAAAATTATTATTATTATTTTTATTATTTTAATTAGAATTATTAAAATTATTTTTAAATTAATATAAATAATATTTTTGGAATATTTATTATTTTTAATGTTTTAATATTTATTAGCAAAATATTTATTATTTTTTATTTTTTAATATACAAAATATTTTTTATTTTTAGTTTCTTAATATTTTTTAATTTTTCTAAATATCTTATATTTTACGGTAGAAGAGAATTATTATAATAATAAATACTAATACTAAAGTATTTATTAATATATTTTATAATATTTTTTTTATTAAAATATTTATTAATATTTATAGAGTGTCTGGTCTTTTATTAGCTGAGCAGCTTACCGCCTTCGGCCGGTAGTTAGATAGGTATTCAGATAGCTTAAATCTATTTTTTTTTATATTTTTTTTTAAATTATAAATTTTTTTTTGTTTTTTATTCTTTCTTTCCTTAGAGTATTAACTTTATTAATATTTTATTAAGAAATCTTATATTTATTAAATTTATATTATTTAAAATATTTTTTCTATTTTTTTAATTTTTAGATTTTTATATATATTAAGTAGTACTACAGCCAGCTGATTAGTAGCTAGAATATTTTTAATATATACTAAAAATATTAAATTAAAAAACTATTTTAGAAAATAAAAATACTATTATCTAATATTATATATAATATTAAAAAAATATAAAGTCTTTTTTAATAAGCTGCTAGACTTTCTACCGGTACTATTAATACTTTTTATAAATAAATAAAAATAGAATATTTAGTTATATAATATTAAAATAAGTCTCCGCTTTTATTATATAAAAGATTTTATTAATAGAATTTTATTATAGTTAGTTTTAGACGAGAAATATTTTAATATATAAAAATAATAGTTGATTTTAATTAAAAAATAGCTTATAAACTTAATATTAAAAAATATATTTAAAAAATATTTAAATTAGTTTTTAAAGCTTAAGTACACCGACGAGATATTTATTACTATCTATAAAATTATTTATGAAAAAATATATTTGAAAAATAAATTATAATTATTAGTTTTGTAACTGTAAAGTGTTTATAATATATAAAATTATTTTAATTTATTAATATATTTTAATATAAATATTCGGACGCCCGGGCTTTTAACTATAAAATTAATATTTATACTACTATTCTTCTTTTTTTATATTATTAGAAAAATAATTTTTTTTTATAAATAATAATATATAAAAATAATATTAGTAGGAATAATAATAATTCTTATAATAATATTAAACCTTTTAATCGAATTATTTACTTTAAAAATATTATTAAAAAATAAAAAATAAATACTAGTTATATAAATACAGCCCTACAGGCGCTTAAAAAAACAATAAATTAAAAAATATAATTTTAGTAAATATATTAAAAAAAATAGAAGAATAATATTATATAATTATTAAAAAAGCTAGCAGATAGTTAATCTAATGATTAATTTATTTAAATTTAAAAATTATTTTTATATAAAAAAAATAATAAATATATTTTTTATAATAGATATAAATATAGTATTAATTTATACTTTTATTTTTATTTAAATATATATTTTTAGAAATAGAAACTGTAGATTTATATATAATATTATAAGTTTTTTATTATAAAAGAAAATCTTATAGTTATTATATATTTTTATTATATTAATATATTTATTAGTATAGCTGTTACTAAAAAACCTAATAAAAAAACTATTTAATTATATAAATATAGAATTCTGGTTCTGGATATATATTAATACCGGATTTTAATTCTTTTATTAAATATAAGATATAGATATTTAAAAAGATATATTAATATATTAACTTTTTTAATAATTATAATAAAATTAAAAAATATAAAAAAATTAAATTATATTTTAATATTAAAAAATTAAATTATATTTTAATATTAAAAATAATAAAGCTGTTAAATTAATTATAAAAATAAAATACAGCCCCGATATTTTATGTAATTTATTATTAGTAAAAAAAATATTTAATAATTATAATATTATCTAGTATATTAAGAATTATAAAATTAAAGATCTTAATATTAGTTATATTATTAGATATATATAAAATAGTAAAATATTTATTATTAAAATATATAATAATAATAAATTATTTAAATATTTTTAATTTATTACTATTAATTTATATTTTTTATATTATTATTTAAACTATATAAATAAGCTGAAATTAATTATTATAATAAAAAATATTAATAATAAAATAATTAGTAAGCCAGAGTTTGAATATAAGACTTATAATACTAAAAAAATATATAAAAAAATATTATAAAAATTAATAATTAAAAAATAAAGTTTATAAGATATTTAAAATTATAATACTTAGTATTTAAAGTTTATAAAATTTAAAAATAAAAAATATTATTTAATTTTTATTAATTTATTTACTAACTACGTAAACATCTGCTTATTAAAAAGTCTTAAAAATAAAACTAGTAATATATTAATTATATTTAATAAGTAATATAAAAATATTACTAATTAATATATTATAGAATAATATTTTAATAATAATTATAAATTTATAAAATTTAAAAAATAATATAAATCTAAAAATATTATATATTTTATATTAGCTTTATATTATTATTATTAGAATATTTATATAAAATAATATAAATAGTATATTATATTAACAGCTAGAATTATACTATTTAATATCGGTTTATTAGAATATTTTTAGTTAGAAATAGTTAAAATAGCAGCTTATATTATTAATTATCTGGTTTTATTAAATAAAAAGTTATTATTAATCTTAAAATAGTATATATATTTTAATATTAAATCTAATACTATACTAATTAAGTATTTTCATATATATAATTATAAAATTTATATTCTAATTAATTTTAATAATTCTTAATATATTAAAAAATATAAACTTAAATTATAAATATAAAGCAGTTATTTTATTAGCTATAAAAATAACTATAATTATATATTCTAAATTTATAAATATAAATCTAAAAAAGTTATATATTTTAGTAGTATTAAGTTTTTTAAATAATATATATATAATAATAATTATAATAATAGTATTAAAAATATTTTTATATATTCTTCTACTAGTTTTTTCTTACTATTAGAAAACTAAGATATTATCTGGTCTAAATTATTAGAAAATAATAATAAATCTAGTATTAATATAATTAATTATATATAAATAATAAATAGCTTTGTTAAATATTATTAATTTATTAATTTATAAGTAAATTTAAATCTAGATTTTATTTTCTTACTGCTTTTTAAAACATTTTATATATATAACTATAAAAAAAACTATTATAAATACTTTTTAAAATATATAAAAAAATAATAATAAAAGAATTTCTTTAATTTATAAATAAAAAAATTATTTTTTAAATTCTAACAACAGGAGTTTATCCGGAAGTATTATTAATAATATTAAATATTAAAATAATTTTCTTTAAATAAAAAAATTTAATTATTTTTTTAAATAAGAATTATCTTTATTTTTATTATATATTATAAATATTTAGTTTTAAGATTTTAAATAAGAACTATTTCTACTATTTTTATATATTAAAAAAAATAAAATTGAATATTATAAATAAGAATTATTTTATTTTTTAGATAATAAATAATCCCGCTTTGCTTATAGATATATTATAGTAATCCTAATATTATAAATTATCATTATTAGATATTATTATATATAAGATTTTATTAAATTTTATTATTATAATATATATATTAGTAATAGTTAATAATACTAATTTATAAATTTTATTATATAATCTAATATATATATATTTAAGTATTAAAATTAATATATTAATTATTTATATATAATATTTATATATATTTAATTTAAATAATAATTTTTAAGAAATATTTAATAAATATATAATGATCTAAAACTATTACAGCTGGTAAGATTTTTATAATAAATATAATTAAAAATATAAAAAAATATTTTAGGATTATATTAAAAAAAATAAGTTTTATAATTTTATAAAATATATTATTATTATACTATTAAAAAATCTACTGCCGGAGCTGCTATATATATTAATAATAAATATAAACTTATATAATACTAATATTTTATTAAAACTATATTGAATTATAATTCTAAAAATATTTTAAAAATTAAAATAAATAGTAGCTAATATAACTATTAAGATTTTATAATATGTAATACTTATAGACTTTAATTTTAAATTAATTAAAATATCTAACTAATATTATATATTATTTAAAAAAATATATAGATAATTAATACTAAATTTAAATAAAAATACTATTTTTATAAAAATTATAGATTCTAGCTGTTACGGATATTAGATTATTTAAATAAAAATATACTATATAAATAGTCTGATTTTAAAAAGATATTTTAAGTATATAATATAATATTTATATATATTAATAAAGTCTTAATTTTAAAGATTTATAATATTATTAAAATATTTTTTTAATAGCTGAATTAGTTAAAAATAATAGAAACTAAATATAATAAATAATAAAAAAAATATATTTAATTTTATTAACCGGCTGTTTAACGCCTGTGTTCTTTTTAATAAATAAATATATATTATAAAAACTAATAATAGCAGCTGGATATAATATTTTAAAATATATTAAATAATATATAAAAATTATTAATAGTTTAATTTTAATTTTAAAAATAATTATATTTTAATTTTAAATAATATTATTTTAAAGCTTATAATTACTACTATTATACTTTTACAGCTATAGTATATCTAGTATAATATTATTATAATATATTTTAATACTAAATTCTAAGAATAATTTATATATATATATTAACTAATAGATTTTTATAAATTATTTAATAAGATTTAGTATTTGAAAAAAATTTTATATAGTTTTAAATAAGCAGTATTTTTCTAGAATAAAATAATTAATAAAATATTTTATATATTTAGTTTTAAACTATTCGAATAAAATACTTATATTTGTATTTATAAAAAAATAATTTTATTTTTATACATAAATAACTTTTTTTATTATACTTAATATAGTAGAAATTAAAGCTATATTATATAAGCTTAAAAAATTATATAATTAAAATATTTTAGTAAGCTAATATAATTTCTAAATAATAAATTACTAAGATTATAATATTAAAATAATAATTATTAGTTAATAAATTTATATTAATAAACTTTTTATAGATTATAGTATAACTAATTATTATATAAAAAAGACTTTTATAAACTCTAAATATTAAAATATATTATATAAAAATCTTAATCTTATTAATATAAACTAATATAAAAAAATACTAAAAGAATTAAATTAGCTAGTAATAAGAATATATATTAATATTAAATATATTATATACTAATTTTAATATTAAGTAGTCTTTTTATAATTAATTAATAAAAATATTATTGAATATATTTTATATTATTTTAAAAATTCTATATTTAATATTATATATAACTATAATTATAGTAAATAATTTAAGATCTATATTAATATTTTATATATAAATAATAATAATATAAAATCTATAAAAACCTATATTATTATATATATAAAATTATTAATATTATAATTTATATATAAATAAATGGTTTTAGTAACTTTATTTATACTAGCTAAATATATAATATTTTATAAAATATTTTATAAAACTATTTTTCTATATAAATCTGCTATAAAACTGGGTTTATTTATTAATAAAAAAATAATTAGATATATAAATTCTAATAATATAGTTAATTTTATATATATATTTATAGTTCCGAAATTAATATACCAAATTAATATTAGAATATATTATATAAAAAATATATATTAAAATAGTAAAATAGATTTTTAGTATATTAATATAAAAAAATCTTATAAACAGTCTTACTAAGCTGCTTTTTATAGCAGATTTTATATTATTTAAATACTTATTTGAATAAATAATTTAAATATTATTTATATTATTTTATATATTTAATAATATTATTATATAAAAAATTAATTATATTTTCTATAATTATTCTACCGGTGATAGTTATTAATTTTATTTTATATAATTATTCCGGTATTTTAATACAAAAAAAATAGTTTATTTTTTTATTATAATAATTTTATATAGTTTAAATAATTCTAAAGTATTTAAATCTTACAGTAAGCTAAAAAAGTATATAAAATATCTGATTTTTTATTAGTTAAGCAGCTTATCGTCTTCGGCCGGTAGTTAGATAGATGTTTAGATAGCTTGAATCTATCTTTTTTTATGCTCTTCTTAATATTAGTAAAATAAGTATTAATATTCTTATTAATAATATAAATCTTAGCTTATAAGCTAAAAATTAAAATATATAGATTTTTTTAAAGAATTTTAATAAAGTATTTAAAAATCGGTAATAATAATTAGATTTATTAAATTATATAATATTTAAATAAAATTATTAAATAGTTTTTTACGAAAATTAATATATTTAAAATTTATTATTCTTCAAATATTAGTTTAGTAGTAATATATAGTTATTATAAGTATAATCAGTAATATATATATAAAGTTAGATAAATAAAACTAATTTAATATTTTTAAAGTAAATAATTAAGTAAAATTAAAAATAAATACTATAATATTTAACATAATTAATAGAAAAAATATAAATATTTTAATAAATTAGATATTTTAGTTTAAAATCTAAAATTTAATTTATATTTATCTTACTAAGTATAATAGTCAGAAAGATCCGATATATAATATATTAGATATAAAAACTTAAAAATAGTTTTATTTAAAAATAATTAATCTATAAATTAATTAGATAACTACTAAAAATTATAATTTTAAAATAGATTAGTAGTATATAATTATATATATTTAGTATATTAAAAGGTATTATTATTAAATTAATAAATAAAGTTATACTATATATATAGCTAAAAAGTTTATAACTAATATATTAATTTAGTAAAATATTTTTATTTATTTAAAACATAAAAAGTTATATAAAATAAAATTAATATTTATTATTTAGTCTCCTTAGTATTTATCTAAGATATTTAAAAAAAATTAAAAAATTATTTATAAATAAAAAAGATAATTTTTATTTAGTATAATTAATAAAATAATACTATTTTTTATAATATTTTAATAATATATAAATTAAACAACCGAATACCTGTTATATACAGAAAATCTTATTCATAATAAAAGAATAAAATATAAGAAATATAAAAATAATAAAAAATAAAGTTAAAAAATAAAAATAATAATTTTTAATCTTTTTAAAATAAATAAAAGCTTTGGTATAGTTAATTAAAGAAGATAAATAATATAAAATATATAAAAAAAGTTTTAATATAATTAAAATAATAAAAAATTATATATAATAAAAATACATAAAATTAAGTAGAACTGTCTTTTATTCTTAATAAAAAAATCTTAGAGCAGATATTAAAATAAAAAATACTAATATATTAATTAATAAACATCTATAAATAAAAATTAGATATAAAAAGAATAAATAAATATTTAGTTTTCCAAAAACGTTTAAGAATAATATATTTTAATATATTTATATATTACAAAGCGGATAGATATATAAATTATAATATTAAAAAAATAGAAAACTATAATTTTTTAAATATATTATAAAATTTAAAATAGTTAAATATATATAAAGAATATACTACTAACTGTAAATTATTTATATATAATAAAAATAAATATATAAAAGTTATTTATTTAATAAAGAGTCTAAAAGACCAAAAAACTAAGTATATTATTTATAGTAAGCTATAAATACTAATACTGCAGACGCGATATGGGAAGGCACGAAGGTCTTGATATACTGAGCCGCAGAGGCGGCGGCTATAGATATACTAATTAGATAAAATAATTAAAATAATTAAAAAATAATCTTTTATTAATTTTAAAACTAATTTTTAAGCAATCTTTTTTTTTAAAAAATCTTAGAATAATATATTATATAAAAAAGAGAAATAAGTAATATAATAATATAAATATCTGGATTAAAAATCTGATAAATCTATATTAATCTTTAAGCAGGCTGCTATAATAGTAGGTATAAGCTGCTATAGCGGTAGGCATTGTATAATACTATTAGATTAGACTATTTTTAAATTTATAAATAAGATATAGCTTAAAAAACTATAATAAAATTAGAAATAAATATATAGTTAAAAAGACTATAGATTATATATAAAATAGTTAAAAATAATAATTAGATTATGAAAAAATTGATTAAATAAGCTAAATAGATTAAATAAATCTGTTAAGGAGCAGGCTGGCGTCTGGTTCTTAGTCTGACTAGGTGGTAGAAATAATAGTACTAGCTAGAAGAATCTCTATAATAGTCTTTTTAGATTCTTTACTAGCTACTAGATTAGATTATTCTTAGATTTATAAATAAAATATAGCTCGAAGAGCTATAAACAGGATTAGAAATAAATAAAAAATTAAAAAATTCTATATATTATATATAAAATAATTAAAAAGAATAATAAAATTACTAGAATTAAAAAATAAAATAAATATATTAAATTTATACTATAATAGTATATTTTTTTAAAGCTAAGCTTTGTTAAAATATAGATTATAGCTTATTAGAATAGTAGTAGTAGAAGTTTTTAATTATTTAATAAATATTTTTTAAATATTAAACTAATTTAGTAGTCGGATTTAGATATTTAATTTATTTTATAATATATATTAATTAAAAATATCTATATTTTTTATAATTCTATATAAAATTAAAAATATCTTTAATTTTTTATTCTTTTAAACTATTAACTTTTATATATAATAATAGAGGTTAATATTAGTCTAAAACCAATTCTTTACTAATAAAAATAAACAGACTAGTATTAAATATAGAATATATTTTTATACTAAAAAATGAAATTAATTAATAAATATATAAACTAATAATTTTTTTAATTTTATATAATTTTAAAATATTTTAGTTAAGTTTCTTACTAGATTTTAATATCTTAATATTATAAATATTTAATTATATTTTTTAATTTTTTCTAAATTATCTTACTAACTTACATTATTAGTTTATTTATTTTATATAGCAGATTTAAACAGTAGATATTTTTATTTTAATAAATTTAATAATAATTTATATTTTTATAATAAACTAATCTGTATTTTTAGCAGCTAGACTATTTAAAATAATAATAAATTTAAAATTTATATAAAAATAAAATTTATAATTTATAAAAAATAAAATAATCTTAATAATATTAGAATAAATTATATTTAGTATAAATTTAACTAAAAGAAGCTACTAGCTTTAATTATTTTATAAATAATTTATATAAATTTAAAAATATTATTTAAATATTATATTAATTTTTTTAGTCTGGCCGTCAGTTTCTAAATAATATACTATAAAAATTTATTAATAATATTAAATTATTAAATCAGATATTTTTAAAACTTAAAAATAAACTAAAATTCTTAGTTTAAAAAAATAAATTAAAGTAGACTATATAATTTTTATATATATTAAATATATATTATTATAACAGCAGCAGTATTAGCAGTTAAATTATAAAAAATTAAATATTTTATTTTTATTAAATAATTAATAATTATTAAAATAATATTATAGTTTTAGCTTTTAAATAAATATATAATAAAGTCTATAAATATATCTTATTATATTTATTTAAATACTAATAAAAATTTTAGAATTTTTTATTTTACTTTTTTAAATAAAATTATTTTTTAATAAATATAATAGTTTTTTATTTATTATTTTATATATTAATAAATATTAGGCTAGTAGTATTCTTAAACTAGAAATTTATATATATAGACTTTTTTAAAATATTTAAAAATAAATTTATTATAAATTAATCTAGTTAAATTAGTTTTAATCTATTTATTATTAGATATTTATAATTAATTCTTATAAAATAAGAAGCTTTTTCTTTTTTTATATAATATTAATAATACATCTAAATAATAGTTTTTATTAATAATTAGAACTTTTAGTATTTCTTTAATTTATTTATTTTTTTTATATATAATATAGAAAGATTTTTATATTTCGAATAGGAGGTATAAGTCTTATTTATTTTGAAATATTATATTTTTTTAAATATATAAAATAAATACTAATTTTATTTTTAATATATTTTTTATATTTTTTTCCAAAATTATTCTTTTTATTATTTTTACTCTCTGGTAGGATCGGGAATAGTATTAATAAATAAATAAAATTAATATTTTTTTATTTTAAAATTATTTAATTTTAATATAATAAATACTTATTCTTCTTTTTTAAAAAATTATCTAATCTTCTAGTCAGACTATCGGGCTTAATTATATATTTTCCGGATTTATAAATAATCTTAAAATTAAAATATAATAGAAATTCGGACTACTAAATCTGTCGACAGTTGAAAAGCTTAATAGATATAGAATATTTTAAATTATAGTAGTTAGTAATAATTTAAATTAGAAATAATATTTCTTCTAACTTAAAATACTATTTTTTAAAATAATAAATAATAATAAGTAGTTTTTTATTATAAATCTTATAATTATATTTAATAGAGATATATTTTTTAAAAAAATATATAATAAAATATAATATTCTATTATTATTATACTAAAATAAAACTTTTTTTAATATATAATTAAAAGTATCGGTTTTCAGAATAATATTATAAATCTAATTAAATAATTAAAAAACTAATACTTTAATAAAAATATTCTTAAACTTATTAAATATTTTTTAATAATTTATAATTTATATAAATAAAACTTCTTTTTTTATTAGATATATAAGCAGAGCAGTTAATTTTAAAAAATTATAAATAAATTAATAATAAAAATTACTAAAATCTAAAAAAACTTATATATTAATTATATAAATTAGAATAGACTATTTAGCTATAATTTTAATCTTTTTTAAATTTATATAAAATTTATTATAATTTATAATCAGATCTAAAAACTTAGTTTTAAATATAATAAACTTATATTTAAATAATTTAGTATAAAATCCTATTTTCTTTAACTTTTATAAAATATAATAAATATATTCGGAGTATTTTTTATAAATATAACTATAAATTAGAATATTATTTAAATAAACAGTATAAAATATATTAAAATAATTTTTTAAAGTATTATTAATATATTATTAGAATATAGCAGAGGCCCTAGTTAGCCTAAATAATATTATAAATATTTTATATAATTCTAAATAGATTTAAAATATAATAAAATATTTTTAACTTTTTTTAATTCTAATATTATTAAATATATTAATAATATTGATCTTTATAAAATACTTTATTTTTTTAGATTATTTCGAATTTCTTTTATAAGTAGAAACAGATATTTATTTTTTATAAAAATAATATTTAAAATATAATAATTAATATAAAATCTTAGGTCTTCTCCGAGCTTCTTTATAAATAGTACTAAAAAGATAACTAATAATAAATTAAAATAAATAAAATCTTTTTTTAGATTTTCTCAAAACTATTCTTTTAAAACTTATAATTTATTCCGGAATATTTTATATAAAAGGCTAAACAGCGGGTTTTTTTTATTTTTTAAAATAATAATATAATTATATTCTTAGTATAATAATAGCTTCTCAGCCTTCTTAAAAAAATATTCTTAAAATTTTTAAATTTTTTAAATAAAATTAGTTCTTCCGACTTACTAATAAACTTTAAAATTTTATTAATCTAATTTATTATTATTATAAATATCAGGTAATTATAGTATATATAAATAATATATATAACTAATAAAATTAAATAAATATTTTTTTATTAAAACTTCTAAAAATATAATATTCTTAGAATAGACTTTTATTAATTTATTATATAATATTCTAATTTTCTAAAATCTTAATAGAATATTATAATAATTCTAGTAGTACTAGCTAATAAACTAAACTATATATATAAACCAACTAATATAAAAATTATAGATTTTTAATTATAAAAAACTAAAAATAATTAAATAGTAAATAAAATAAATAATTAAAAAAAGTATATTTTTTTAATATAATTATAAATTTTTAAAATTATATAAATATAATAGATAATACAGCTCGATTCTTTTTATTAGCTGTTAAATTTTATAATTATTTTATAAAGTTTTAAAAAATATAATAATAATTAGTAGGCTTCGGCCCAGCTTCGATTTATTATTCTTAAAATAAAATATCCGGTATTAATTATTATATAAATTAGGATTTTTATATTCTCGGGATTTAGAATAATAGAAATAACTATTAAATTAATTTTTTAAAGTTTTTTTTTAATAGAAATTTTTTTAAGTACAGCTTTTAAAATAGTATATAATTATATTAGAAAGTTAGCTTATTAATAATTTAAAATAAACTTATTCTTTTTAGTTGCTTACTTAAATTAAATAAATAGAAATATTCAAACTATATTAAATAATAGAATTATAAAATTTAAAAAATCTAAAAATAAGATTATTTATTAAAAACTATTTTTATAAAACAGCAGAAAGATAAGCAGTATTTTAAAAATAAATAAATATAAAAATTAAATAATAATAAATATAAAAAATAGATATAAAAATTTAAAGATAAAAAATAAATAAATATAGTTTATAATATTTTTATATTAGACTTAAGATAATTTTTAATAAAATAATAATCTAATTTATAATAAAAATATTTATAATATTTATAATAGTTAGTTTTTTAATAAAGAGACCAGCAGTATATAATAAATAGATTTATAAGATTATATTTAAAAATAATAAATCTTTATAAATAATTTTTATTTTAGAATTTAAATTAATTTTTTAGATTATAAAATATTAAATTAATAAAAAATCTTTAGAATTAATTACAGGCTTCGATATTATACTATAAACAGTAGTTATTAAGAATTTAAAAAAAATAAACTAAATTATAATAGTCTTTCCTAAAAAAAATATTAATTAAAAATATATTTTTAAGATTTTTAGTAATATAATTTTTAAATATAAAAAAAAGAGTGTTTAGATGTATATATACTTTTTAAACTAAATATTTAAACTTAGTAAAAAATATTATAAAATTATAAGATTTTTATTTTAGTTAATATAGTTTATTATATATAGTTTTAGTATAATCAGAGTTACTAAAAAAATATTTAAATAATTAAAATATTAATAAAATTATTTAAATTATATTTTTTATTTTTAATATAAAATTAAACTTAAATATATAATATTTTATTTAAGCAGTTAATTATGTATAATTTTTAGATAGTAGTAGTCGTATATTAATGAATATTTATATTTATTTTTTTTTAATTTAAAGAATAAATTAGTAAAAGTTAGAATAGTTGCTTTTAAACTTATTAAAATTAGATAAATATTTTAAAAAAATAAAAATAAAAAACTCGGAATTAATTAATATAATTACTTCTACTAAAACAGCTGTAGTATTTTTAGTAATAAATATAAATTATAAAATATATATAAAAATACTTACTATAGAAATAATAATTTAAATAATTTTAATATATTTATATTAAATTTAATCTTTTTTTATAGTAATTTTATAGATAGTAGTAACTTTAAATAATAATTAGATTATTTTAACTTTTTTCTACTAAATCTAGTTAGATTAGAATATAAATAAAATCTTTTTTGAAAGAAGCTGGTTTTAGATCTCTATAATATATATATAAATTTAATTATAATAATTATATTATTTTTTAAAATATTTACTAATATATTAAATAAATTCTTTTAGATTATTCAGTATAGCCGGGGGTTATAGAATTACTAGTATTTTATTAGAATTATTATTTTTAAAAATAAAAACTATATAATATTAAAAAGTAGACTAGCATCTAATTCTTAATTTAATTAAATAATAGAAATAATAATACTAGCTGGAAGAATCTTTATAATAATTTTTCTAAATTTTTTATTAGTTACTAAATTAGATTATTCTTAGATTTATAAATAAAATATAATTCGAAGAGCTATAAGTAGAATTAGAAATAAATAGAAAATTAAGAAATTCTATATATTATATATAGAATAGTTAAAAAAAACAGCAAGATTGCTGGGATTAAGAGGTAAAATAGGTGTATTAGGTCTGCACTGTGACAAAATTAAATAGATTAAATAGGTCAAATAGATAGATTAGGTAGAATAGATATATTAGATCTATACTATAACAGTTGTTTTTATATACTAAAAAATTATTTTTATTAGTTAATATAAGGTTTTTTACAATTATATCAAGTATTATTTCTAAATTAATTCTTATATATTATATCCAATTATTATCTAACAAATTATTTTATAAAATATAAGTAATAGGATTATAAAGCCTAAAATAATAAAATAAGATAATAACTAAATTTTTTTATATAATTTAAAATATTGATATATTATTTAAAAATATTATTATTTATCTTTTTAATCTATAAGACAGCTATTAATTTTATAAAGAAATTGCAGCCGGCTTGCTTGATTATTAAATGATTAATATCTGAGGCTTGCTATATAGATTTCTCCTCGCGATAACCGCGAAGATTGCAATGGCTGGTTTGGGCCCTTACACAGCCGAAGCTCAGCAAAAAAGTATAGTATCTCACATCTATGGTCTAGGAAAAGGCCTAGTTGATTCACCTAACAGTAAAAACACAGAGAGTTCAGGACAGCTTAACATCTAATTCCAGCAACTGATAAGAGCACCCGGTCGACAACAGCAGAACTCGCGATGGTGGAACAATGATGGAGTCGGCTTCAGTCACCTTGCTCTTATGGCCTGACTAAGTACTAGAATGTACCTTCTATCTCTTACGTTTCTCATCCTCCTTTCTCAGCCTTTTACGACTCTCATGAGCAATCATGTCACTCAAGTCCTCCTGGAAATTCCAACCAGGGTCCATGTCGCGATGCTTCTGTGACTCGTAGAGTTTCTTGATATCAGCCTGCCCCATTCCGTCTCCCGTTTGCAAAGCATCTGGGTCAAAAGAAACATCGACATCACCCGGCTTTTTCCGCTTTCTGGTGCTGTCATCAGATCCCAGAACCGGTAGGCTGTCCGAAGTCTTGTGAAGATCATAGACTCTATCCGCCCCAAAAAATCCCTGGACATGAGCCTGCCTCTCTGGGATAATCTGGAAGGCGCTTCTCTGGGCCGCGGATTCCTCTGTTTGAGTTCCTCGATAATGCTTCCGCACGTCGAACTCACCAGCAATGCTTTCAGGGCCGCCTGTCTCCGTTGGAACAGCGGATGTCAACCCACTGGGCGTCTCCAAACCACTAGGAGTTTGCATTCCCGTGTCCACATCCTCATCACCATCCCCAACACTGCTAGCTGCGTCTTCTTCATCGTCATCGCTCTCATCGTCACTTAACTCCGGTGCCTGCAATTCGCCCCAAAGATCCTTCTCCACAGGCTCACCCTGCTGGACAGCCTGCTGAGGCTGTAGAACACCGAAGATGTCACCACCGTAGAGGGGCCTATTATGCTCATCGACCGGAGGCTTTCCATACCCACCCGGGTGATATCCCCACATCGCGCCTGGAGGCGGGGGAGCGTTCAGACCTGGTATTTTGAGAGCAGGATAGGACGGAGGCGGACCATACCGTTGTTGATTGATCAACCATGGAGGTGGGGCACCCGGGGGCATATTCAAAGCCTCTTTTAACTCAGCACTAAGCTCTCCAGGCCGAAGATGTCTTAGATTAGTCTCATATTCCTTGCCCTCGTAGTAGACCTCCCCGTAACGTGTGAGTTCTGGCTTTGTTTGAAATCGAAAAAATGCTTCATAGAGCTTCTGGTAATCGATATCCAACCTTCCCATCTTCGGCTGAACCCTCTCTCTTTGCTTTTGTTTTAAAGTCGCCTGCTCTTGCTTCTCTAAAGCAGCATCACGCATCTCAGATATCCCCGTTTCCTGAATGAACTTCGGCAATGCAAATGGAGCCTTTTCAACTCCTCGTTTCGAGGATAAATATTCTCGCTTCAATGACCAGTGCGCTGGTACAGGCACAACGTTTCGATGCGATTTGAGGTGAACAAGCAGCCTTGGATCGGGCGCTGATGTGTCTGTCCATTCGACAATCTCTGGCTTTCGAACCATTGCCTTCAATTCGGCGACAGAAAGTTTGTTCAACTCCTTCCGTTTTCGTCTTGACAAAATAGGCTCTTTCGCCTCTTCGTCCGGGATTTCATTATCGTCGTCGAAATAAATAATAGGTCTGGGAAGCTCCTTTGTTTCCGATCTTCCATCCTCGGAGTCTTCAAATTTGCCAATGACATCCTTATACAAATGCCATAGTGAATCATCTCTCTCCGAAGCTATGATACTTTGGAAGTTTTGCGAAATAACTTCGGGTCCAGGGAGCGAAGGGTCGTCATGGCCCGCGGATTGCCCATTAGGCGTGCCGCGGATAATCTCGGTCGAATTAGCCTGTACAAAGCGCGGATCAATTGACAATGTCGTTGCTAGGCTTTGAATCGAAAACGTACCTGAGACTTCAGAGCTTTCTTCTTTGCTCTTCTCAGCTGATTTTTACTGGCTTTCATAGCTGGCTGTCAGTATGATTAGAACACCGGTTGTTCTTCTCTTGGCTTCGCAATAACCTGCTAAGGGATGCAACCGATAAGCTAGAAAAGCTGTGTGAATTGCGTAGTATTGGTAGGTAGGTCAATAGGCTAGGTTCTCGTGCTTAGGAGTAGGGCGGCGAGGAAGTTGCGTGGTCCGCAAGTGTTCCAGCCACTAACGCAATTCGAATCACGTGGCATTCTCACTCTCGGATAAGAGGTAGTCTAGCTAGGGATTCTAATTGTACGCTTAATGCAAATGTTCTTGGGGACTACGAGACATCGGTACCCTTTGCAAAGACCAGATATGATTTGGGATCTCAAGCCGCAATTTTCTGCGCTGCGTCAAAACTTCAGATGTACGGGGTTTGTGATTGAAAGTGTGATTGACTGTGATTGACCCATTGAACATCTATTGTCGACTACATAGACCCCCAGAGGCCCGATGTTTGTGATTTGGGTCTCTTCAGTGTTTTGTCCAGTAATCAAGCACACATGCAATAATTTACAATAAACCGGGCTCGGAACGATGCCATGCCTATTCCACGGCAGGAGGTAAACAGGATGTCTCAATTCCAATGATCTAGACGTGCAGTCTGCGATATGTGCTAATGGTAGACTATTTCTTCTTCTTGGCGGACCGCGATTCTATGGTTTTGAATGAGATCGTGTCTCTCGCATATTGCAGCCATCAAGTTGGTAAGACTTACCTGCGGCGGTTCTCTTTTTCTTTGGTCTACCTTTCCCTCGTAACTTGGCACTGTTGACACCGGTAAGAATGGTTCCAGAGGATTGTCAGGGAACATACATCTGGATGGCTTCTTCCCGATCATCTTCCCCTTCATCAAACATTGTCAAGCCCAGGGGCTTGTATGTGGCTTGCAAATCTCGGAAAGAGACGGTTTTCTTGGGATACCATGCCGAAAGACTGGGACCGCGCAGTCTTTGACGTAGGACCTTGTTTCCCAGGCGTAGCCTCTCCGGATTGAAGTTTAGTGAGAAGATCCGGCACTGGACCTGCCGAGAGGTGAGTTGAAGTCCACAACGAGTATGATGAGGGCTAGGAAAGAAGCAAATATCTTTGGCACAATTTATATCTTCCCTGAATCAACGTACCTTTGCCAGCTCTAATACTCGGCTGTATTGGGTGGCCATCTCTGGGCAATCGGGCAATAGCCACTGAGATGGAGTTACAAACTGCGCCTAAGACTGTACCCCGTATCTACTTTTGAAGCCACGCCACGTGACCGGGGTATTTTTCCAAACCCGAAATGATCTATGCAGTCACAATGTTTGGCTTGTACACAAATCCCCCAACATGCCTTCGAAAAGGAAGTCTGTCTTTTCCCCAGCATCCACTGATAATGATAAAAAGACAAAGGTGACCCACAGCTCTAAATACCGGACTTGTATGTTTTGAATTCTGACAATAGCAGCGCAATGCACCAGAACGCGCCCAACATCCACCCATCTTGCGTGGGCAGCATGATAAAGCATTTTCTGACCTGAAGGCTGTGGTTCGCGACGCTATCGACAACCGCAGCCTTTCAATGATCACGAACAGTCAGGCAGCTTCAAATATTATGAGGCTTCTCACAGAGCTCGATGCCGCCCTATGTCACGAAGAAGTCCATGTTCCTTCATCCAACAGTTCACAGGATCAGAATTCCCAGATCATAGCAAACAAGCATAATTCCCAGCTCCCGGATCTGCCTCGGATCTCGGATAGCGCCCTCCGAAACGCGGTTTTCACGCATCCAGGCACGAAGAATGACATCGGCGCCACATACGATCGCCTTGAAGTCCTTGGCGATGCGTACATTGAAGTCATATCCACGAGACTTATTTGGGACAAGTTTCAGGATATATCATCTGGTCGAATATCGCAGATCCGTGAGACACTCGTAAGAAATGATACATTAGCCGAGTTTGCAACAAGATATGGATTTGACACCAAAGCCTCTGTGCCGTCGCACTACGCGGATCAACCAAAAAGGTGGACAAAAACAAAGGCGGACATTTTCGAAGCATATGTCGCGGGTCTCGTCTTGTCTAGTCCAAGCGACGGCTATGGTATAGCTGAAGAATGGTTGACAAAGCTGTGGTTGCCGATGCTTGAGCGACTTGGCGACCAAAGGTCTACTTTGCATGCCAAGGAAGCGCTTGCTAAGAAGATCATGGGAAAGGGCGTCAAGCTTCGTTACGCTGATGAACGCGCTCCCTCGCCGCAAGGGAAGGGGACACAGCTCTTCTATGTTGGGGTATATCTTACCGGATGGGGCTGGCACAACAAGCATCTCGGTTCCGGCCAGGGTACTAACAAGGCTATCGCAGGGGACGAGGCAGCCCGACAGGCATTACTTAATGTCCAACTAATTGACGAGATTGTTAAAATGAAGAAAGCAGAGACATTACCCAAATTTTGAAGGTTCTCTTCCAGCTTGTTGGCCGCAGTTGTTGTTGCAACTGGCAACTTTACTGTATCAATTACCAACTAAGATTGCAGAGCACAGAGCACCTAAAAGCCCTTGAACTACCTAATATGCACAGGCTGCGATGATGCTCGTTGATTACGAAGTCAGCCGCCAACGAATGCCTGGACGAATATCCTAAGCGATAATCTCACTTGTCAACTATCTAGCATTATACCTCTTGGATCAAGTATATGTAACCATTACGTGTATCTAGTTAAACGGTATCCAGAACATATACATATAGTTATATCATGAATGTATAACCTAAACCTTAGCTCGTCTTTAATCCTGGTCCCGGGGCAGATCATGCTCAGCAATTGCCTGTGAGACAATATACATAGATTCTCGAGCTGGGAGGGCATCCTTTAGTATGCTTTTAGTCATACGAATAGATAACTATATACTTGTACATTCCAATTACGATAAACCTATTCACGTGGTTTCTGTATCACCGAAATAACTCGTGATTGGAAGCCTTCATCTGATATACTGAGTACATGCCCATAGTACATGGTACGAGTACTGTGAGTAGCAGAGGGAATAACTTTTAATGATCATTTGTGGGTTGGTACACCCAAGAACTACTAACCTACTCCATGCTCTGTACATATTTTGAAACCCGAGTAGTAAACCTGCAGCCCGGCGATTACGCCAATCAGCTCAGATGATGCATACTTTGTCGGGTACCACACACACCGCCAAGTGGATTCATTGCCCCTCACCGGAAGTGGCCAAATCAGAAAAAGCATTGAATTGAAGTGAAAGCTTCAGGCGCACACACATTTTCTATTACAAGGTACAGTACAGAGTACAGTACATATGACCAGCAATGATGACCCCGCTTTTCCAAGGTGGTTGTCGTCATGTGGCATATCATCGACCGACCCGCCCCATCATATGGTATGCCCCATAGCATCATCGTTTCTGCTGCTAACGTGCGAGTGTAGTGACACATAACACATCAGTGATAAGTGATTTCTTCCCCTGACTTTTGCAGGTCATCAGGTTCACAGCCTCCACACAATCAACTTCCTGATTATCATAGACCAAGGTACTGGCTCACTGGCTCTACATGAAATATTTGCCTCCCAATGCCGCCACGCGCCAACCCCGCAATCCCATGAGCGCTGCTGAATTTGCTTCTATTAGTCCCTCAGCCCCCAGCCATCGGCGCGTTGACTCATACTTACCTTAGCCTGTTTTTGGAAAAGGGGTTCATAGGAAGTAAGAAAGATCAAATTCCGCTGGTTTAAAGATCTCGTGAGCCCTCTTTGCGAACCCTTTTCCCCCATAGCGCAAGGCAACAGCAGGAAATATTTGTCCTCGCCTTATACCTAGTATCCATTCATCTCGGCCATTGTGAGCCTTATCGCCGAGACCCAAATCATACCTGCTTATTGCCACCAGACAAAGAGGGCGCCCTGACAAATCAACAGCACGTGTGTTTTGCCAGCATTGATCAGGTCTCAATTCCATTGACTTCCATTAACACCCTATCAATATCCATAGCACCTTTCCGCCTTGTACTCGAAGATTACATTTACCCAGGGCTGACCTTAAAAGCAGTGATCTCTGCTTTCAACAACATTTCCTATAAACCCTAAACTTTGACTCACCCTTGCCCGTGCCTGTGACCGGGGCCTGGGAATCTTTCCCCGTGATGACCTCACTCAGTACTGCCTCGTCGCTAAAACCAAGCGACAAGGCCAAAATGAGTCGTCTCCCATCCGTTTCCAGTCTGATGTCGCCTCCAGAGTCGAAACCTCTGGAGGTCTTCAATCCGACTACGATGTCCAGTTTCACACTGTCGCAGGATCCAGCATATAGTCATAGTATGGAACTTCCTCCTATCCCAGGCAATCGGAAGCGTACTCAATCAGAAATGGACTTGCCATCCCCTCCTGTTACGCCCTATGCTGGAACTAAAAAGAGGAAATCATATGTCTCCGAACAAATTGACAAAGATGCTGTTGGCACTTCCAGAGATCCTCTTCTATTCCCCCGACATGAATCTATAAATGACATTGCCACTGACGAACCTTTGTTTGGGCCCATGCTTCCCAACACCGCGGAAGCGTTGGTCAACCAACATATCAATTCTCACATGGCGATGTTCGAGAACAAACTAAATAAGCCGACGCGCGACGAGTATCTTCTAGCTCTTTCATGCGTACCGATCGTATCTTCGCAATTCAATCGCAATCCAGCAGCATGGGCTAAAGAGGAGCGAGAGACATTAGAGCGTCAATTGTTACTGATGAACCGATGTCGCCCACGGTCAATCGAGTCCAAGTTGAAGACACTGGCACCAGCACCAGCGAAAAGGGCGCTGGCTGCACAGCCTCGTGTTCAACGGGCCTCTAGAGTAAAGCGAACACCGAAGTCTACACCAAAGCAGAAAATCCTTGAGAGTTTTGACCTCCCGCCATCAAGCGCGAGGCAAGCTCGCACTATAGGAACTAATCGAGACGATATCGACTATAGCTCCATCCAAGATTTTTCTCCTTCGATAGAGACTCTTGGTGGCAATGCAAAGGCGCTGAAAGCAGACTGGAAAGGGCAGGTGTTAGACCTCAGTCTCGACCCTGACAGGGATCTACTCAGTTCAGCAGAGCTTAGCCTGGCAGCAACCTTGAGGCTCTCATGCGCAACGTATTTGTGCAGCAAGCGGCGGATCTTCGAAGCTAGAGTCAAGGCCTTAAATGTTGGTAAGGAGTTTCGAAAGACAGACGCCCAACAGGCCTGCAAGATCGACGTGAACAAGGCAAGCAAACTGTGGACTGCTTACGAACGCGTGGGCTGGTTCAACCCAGAACATTTTCAGCAGTATCGACAACAGTAGGGCTTGGAATCTCAACTTATCTCTTACATCGAAGACGTCTTACTACCGCCTTTCCTCCTGGGTAATAAGCAATCCGGTATTCGAAGTTTGGCAGTGCATCATGTTATATCACAGTTGTTCACGCGCTTGTTAACCTCATCACTCACTAACCATGATTGTGGTATATTGCTTAAATTTGCACCTAGACATAGCAGCCTTCCTGTGATCGCATAGAACTTCTTGCCGCCCAGCGATCATTGCGGTGTTCTATGCATTTTATTAACCATTGGTGTTTTATAATTAATACCCCGATTGCTTCAGGCTTCTCCCCATTCCATTTCTGCAATAGTATGTTCATGTCGGCTTGGGTCATGTTGCTACAATCAAGTCTCTGTGCCGCGATTTACTCAAGCCTCCGGCGCGGGGTTGGTCATGTTCATTTAGGGCACATACCTGCCTTTGCTTTCAACCCAGAATCAAGAATATGTATTATCTTGCTAGTAAATTGTCTGCATCGTGCCTAGATTCAATTTATCTACAAACCACGGCCCATATCTAGTATAAAAACCATAGACCATTGTGTAATTCTGACAGATCAAGCAAAATGTATTATTTTGAAGCAAACTAGTTTCAGGACCAGTCAAGCCATGCACAGATGCTGCGGCAGTACGGCAGTTACCCGACTATGGGAACTGGGAAGCTTTACCTGCCAACTACGCAGTTTCCGATTTCCGGATCCTCAATTCCACGCCACCCGGCCCGCCTATGGACATCGTGCAACGCCTGCCTCAACGGGTACTTGAATTGGAACGCATCCATTAGCAATCCGCGTCTTAGGCCCGGCGTCGTATGGGCTCGATCTCATTCGAAATGTCTCACACAGAAGCCACTCGTACGGAGTACAACAATGAAGAGCATGGGGGGTCTGGCGATGACAAGAAGTCCAAGACTAGAAGACCAGCAAGTGAGGACAGCACCACCCTTGGGATAGCATGATTTCAGTCTGATAAAGATGAACAGATACCGCTTTCCGGCAGCAGCGTTTAAAAGCCTGGCAGTGAGGAATCAAACCCGATGGAAACTCAGTCAGCTAAGAAAGCTGACACATGCAGGCCAATCCTGACCCCTAAGAGCGTGTTGCCTCTCTTTTTTGTCATTGGCGTCATTTTCGCCCCGATCGGTGGTCTTCTACTATGGGCCAGCTCGCAGGTATTGGTTTCTTCAACAACTATTACGTCTAGGAGGCTAAAATCCCCCAGGTCCAGGAGATAGTCATAGACTACTCAGAATGCGCCAGCAAGGCATCCTCCCAACCAACCTCAATTTCAGATAGAGTGAAAACCTCGTTCAAATCGAGCAATGAACAATCAACACCGACTTGGCAGAGCCTGAACAAGAATGGGACAACCGTCTGTCGCTTGATTTTCGAAATTCCTGATAAATTAGAACCGCCCGTATTCATGTACTATCGCCTGACCAACTTCTACCAGAATCATCGCAGATATGTCAAATCACTCGATATCGATCAGCTGAAAGGAAAGGCCGTCGACAACGAAACTATCAGTGGAGGATCTTGCGATCCGCTCAAGCTTGACCATTCTGGGAAAGCGTATTATCCATGTGGTCTTATTGCAAATTCGCTATTCAATGACACAATTAGCAGTCCCGAGCTCCTGAACGGCGACGATGCTCAGACATATTACATGACGAATAAAGGTATAGCGTGGGACAGCGACAAGCAGCTGATCAAGAAGACCCAGTACAATAAATGGCAGGTGGTCCCTCCGCCTAATTGGCATGATCGCTATCCTAATGGATACGTTGACGGAATCCCCAATCTTCACGAGGATGAAGAGTTCATGGTATGGATGAGAACCGCAGCATTGCCGGCTTTTAGCAAATTGTCGCGGCGAAACGACACCACAACCATGGCTGCGGGAAGTTACCAGCTCGACATTGAGGACCGTACGTTTGAGTATCCCAGCAATTACCAAGGTTGCTAATGGCAAAGTAGGCTTTCCCGTCACTGAGTACGGTGGTACGAAGTCGATACTAATCTCCACTCGAACTGTTATCGGCGGCCAAAATCCCTTTATGGGGATCGCGTATGTAGTCGTCGGTGGTGTCTGCATTGTTCTCGGCGCGCTCTTCACCATTGCTCACTTAGTACGACCCAGGTACGCATTAAAGCCTCAATTGGCCATTCTGCAGCTCGAAAACCACACTGCTAATCCGCGCTTTATCCAGAAAACTCGGTGACCACACCTATTTGACCTGGAACAACGATTATGGCAGTCCTGCTACCTCAACTGGAAGAGATGGCAGATTTGGATCCCATGCTCCATAGGGATTTCCTGGTGTTCGTTTCGTCGTCTCTTTCATAGGAATGTAATGTGTCTTTTCCTTCTTTTTTTTTAAGACTGTCTTTTCTTTACATGGTAATCGCGCCAGTAAAATCGGATTCTGATGTTTTTGATGCCTTTGTTCACGGAGTTGCTTGGCTCATGTCCTCATATTTGTCTACACCAAATTGATTGAAGCTACCAAATCAGTTGCTGTTCTCATCAGACGCATCCCTGGGAAGGCTGCTTCTGTTCTCCCCATCCGGGCATCTACCCCTAGCTACGGCATTCTCGAGCACCTAGGATTCCTGTGACCAAGTTGTTATACTTGGCTAGCGACACATTCCACGTAGCTGTTGGTAACAGCTTGCTGTTCTTTTATTTCACTCGGGTATTCCTTCAAAGGAAACTATTATCTTATTCAAGAAACCAGTATGGCTCGGAATTTCATATGCCCTTTGTTGGTGCTCATCATGATGGGTATGCAGGTCTTGTGCGGCGCGTCGTCTTTAGACCGCGGTTTCTGTGCCACGCCTGCGCCCAGCGAACGACTGAAAGCAGAGTTTAGGAGGCTGAGCATGTCAATACCACGAACGAACTCGAGTTTTGTATATGAGACCCGAGAGGCCGAAAGCACGATTGAAATAGAAACATGGTTTCATATCGTGAGCAGCCAGGCTGCGGCCAACTCGGTTTCGGACCAGATGATAGCCTCCCAGGTTTGTTTTGTCCTATCACCTAGGTCCCTGTCCCTACAAATTAACTCGAGTGTAGTTGATCTATCTACAAAAGGCATATGAGAATGCCACCATATCTTATCGCCTCAAAGGCATTACTCGTCATGTGAATGATACATGGGCCCACAATCAGGATGAAATTGCCATGAAGAGTGCTTTGCGCCGTGGGAGTTACAGCACTCTTAATGTTTATTTCCAGACAGATCTTCAGATTTCATCTGATGGAGGTGCTCGAGCATTGCGCGATGTCTCTGCGCGACAGATGGGAACTCTATCGTCCAGCGTACTCGGCTTCTGCACTCTGCCTGACCCAAGCATGAATGCCAGTAGCCCACGTTCCACCTATATAAAGGACGGCTGTAACGTCCTGGCCAGGACTATGCCCGGAGGTTCCTTAGCGCATTACAACCGAGGAGGAACGGCCGTCCACGAGATTGGGCACTGGAACGGACTTCTCCATACATTTGAAGGAGACACTTGCTCATCCAATAACGAAGGCGACTATATAGACGACACCCCACAACAATCTGAACCGACTAATGGTTGTCCGGCTCAGAAAGACTCATGTCCAGACCTCCCTGGTCTGGATGCAATCCACAATTTTATGGACTATTCATCTGATGATTGCTACGAGAACTTTACACCTGATCAAATTGAGAGAATGAGGAACATGTGGTTTTCCATGAGGGCAGGGAAGTGAAGGAGTAGAGACACGTCGAGGTTTACTGCATATAGTTTGTACACAGCACCCCAGGGCTACTCCTACACACGTATCATTTTAGAAACGTCAGCTGTTATATTACTTGGTCGCAGTTGCGCGTGTCAAGCGGACCCTAAGAGTTTGCGGTAAATGTCATACCGATCAATGGGTACGAGAAATCCATATGTGACTGCATTAAGATGGTAGCACATCAGGTTGTGATCACAGTAGTGATAGTAGTAGAAGCAGTGGCAGGAGTGGTAGTCGCCATGCCAAAGCCAAACATTTCATCTCAACTATCGCTTTCGTTTCTTGCCCCGCTCCTCATCGTCCAAACCACCTTCCCTGTCCTTCTTCTTCGCCTTCAATTCGAGCTCGTCCCAATCCTCACCGCTCTCTTCATCAGCACTGAAGTCATCACTTGCTTCAGCACTAGCATCATCATCAAATTCGCTATCATCTTCCGAGCTCTCGTCCGCAGCCGCAAGCTCGGATTCGGAGAGTTCAAACGCGGACTCCTCTTCCTCGTCCGATCCGCCCTCAGAGTCGGATTCTGCTGCCAAGAACGACCAACCTCCATCCACAAAGAATCCGTAGGGATCACTCACTACTGTCTTCATGATAGTGGTCCAGTTTAGATTCAGGGGGCCTTCTGTGAAAGCTAGGTCGACAGAATCCAACCAATCTTTCACACCCTCCAACGACTCAACGGGAATGGTGTTGATGTGCACGGGCGCCCGGTGGAAGTCCTTGAAAACAAAGACAAGGTCAAAGTTTTTGAGTCCAAACTGTAGAAACATTAGAGTCGACAAGACCAGTGAAGAGATCATAACTTACCTGTACTCTTTCTAGGTGAGCAATTTCAACTTCGTTAAGAGTGATCACCAAGAACGGGGGCTCAGTCAGTTGGACGAGAGCGTCTGTAGTAGGCTGAATTAAGACATTTGACCGGTTGGGAACACCAGTAAAGCCGATTTCTCTGAATGGGATGTCAACGTCGACTCCTTCGTCTTTGCCAGCATCCGCGATCTTTTCAGCAAACGCCTTGAACTCGCGGTCCAACGCTGCTCTTCGTCGCCGTTCTTCTTGTTCAGCCTCAAACTCCTCTTCGTCCCCATAACGGTGTTTACGTCTGCGGTTCCCAGTCTCATCGAACTGCATCTCAGTAGCTTCCCTGTAGAATTGAACATCCCTAGTCTTCCTTTTCCCTATCAGTATAGGTGTCTTCAGATGGACGTGTATCAAGACGATCAACTCATGAGCGCATGGTTGGAAAAAAAGATGCTTCACATTGCTGAAAAGCACATCGACGTGTTCATTGCGGAAGGGCGACATATAGCGAAGGCCGTTCTGATGTATCTCAACCTCACCAGGGACTCGCTTCCCGTCCAAAGGTGGCCGCAGATAAACGTCAGGTAATTTGACAGGACGACGGTCTAAAATGGTTATCCTGAATCCTTGCGTAGTCAATCTCTGAGTCACTTACTCCTGATTTCAATCAATTTGTCCTGCTCGACCACATCCTCCATTTCCTTCTTTTCTTGCTCACGTCGCAGTGCATTTTTCCGAAGCTCTGTGATATCTTGAGCCACCTGGGCGAGTCGATTGTTATCTTTAGACCTAAGAGTCAAGTTCCGTAGAAAATGTGCCGAGAGATCCTCGAAGGGCTGATCATCTTTCCTGCCAACACCTTGGCCTGGTGATAGAAAGTTGATTCTCAGGTAGGCATATTCCCCCTCGTCACTCTTGCTGGCATTCTTGATGGTATTGATATGAAATGGGACAGGTCGGCCCATGATAGGGACGATGACCGTGGAGGCCTTGTGGTCGACATAGATAGTGAGGTCTTTCACTTTTGTGGGCAATTGATTATCCCTTTTGTAAGACTCAAATCTCTTAAACTTTTTGTGTGTGACCCCATTTTCATCCCCTGTAGTACCTGCGAACCTGTCCATCCCCTCTTTTGTTTTCTTGGTGGCCAGTTCCTTTTGATGCTCACGACGACGCGCCTCTGCGCCTTCATTGATTTGGGTTGGCCTCTCGGCACGCAACTTCGTTCGAGTGACATTCCTGCTGGCAATGGCGCTTGACTTGACCTCCTTCTTCTCCTTGACGGGCTTTTCAGATTCTTCTTCATCCCCAAAATAGAAGGAAACTGAGTCCATGTCCACACCAGCGTCTTTCGTAAAAACAAGTGGCCCATTTTCGCCGACACGGACTGTATCAGTGATGACCATTGAATAAACGGAGCTACCCCTATCTTTTGCACTGGAATCCTCAACATCAGTAAGCCCAACAGTGACTGAAAATGTCATGCCACTCTTCAATATCTTGTCATTCTTTCCATTTAGCAGCATGTTAGAATCGCGGAGCTCAATTCCTACAGCTGCGCCAACCGATTTAACGAAGTGCGTCTCAAGCTCTGGCTTTTTAGCCCGAACCAAACTGATCGCTTTGTGATACAAGTCCTTAGCCACTGCACCCTCACGAACGTCTTTGACGACCGCATCGCGAACATTCAGAAGGAAAGCATAGTTTGCCTCCTGAGACTTGCTTGGATCAACAAGGTATGTACGCGCGATGAGCGAACTGTAAGTCCTGTAGCGAATTCCAAATCCTGCGACAATGATCCCTGGTTGAAGATTGTTATTGTCGGAAGAAGCTGTGAGCCGAAGGTCATATTTTCCACCACTTTGTACAATGGGACCGTAAGCCCAGTCAATTTGCTGGGGATCGAATTCACTTGGGAGTTTCGCTAATTTGTTGAAAAATTTAGCGTCGTCAATCTTCGCGTCAATCTTCATGGCGAGAGCCTTGTGGGTCATTTGCTTCTCTTCATCGAGGAGACGAGACATTTCGTCCACAAAGTAATCGGCCATCAAGCCACTACAGGCTCTTGACGCATTTCGGATGGATACCTTCAGAACAGTTAACGATTGCAATACTAGCTGACACGACGCAGCTTGGAGGAACTGACTAGTTCATCTGTATCCTTGACTGCAAGTGCAGCTGACAGGGCGCCAGATATGTCGACTTCTTCCAATTCTCCACCACCGGCTGCGTAAGCCCTCCTCCAATCCTCGGAAAAGGGGCCAGAAGCTGTATCCTTTGGCAAGATACCAACTTTTTTCTGAAGCAGCACGTTGTACCTTAGCATGTGATGTTCACCTTTATAGCCGTGGCATAACTTACACCAGCTGTCTTGATGACCTCTATGCACTTCTCAAATGATTTCGTTTTCTCTTCTGGATTCTTCGAGGTCACCAAAATCTCTACTGGGACTTTGCCCCCTCTCAATGGCTCAAGATGTTTGGCTGTAAATTGATGTTGCTCAGTAAAAGGTATATCGAAATACCGGGCACAGGAACGTTTGATGAATCAAAAGACCGAAGGATTTACCTTTCTTAGCTGTTGTAACGACATATACCACCTCAGTAGTGAATACCAGGAGGGTAGCAGGGAATTCATAGCCAAGTAGCCAGAACTAGTCATTTGTCCATTAGTGTGTTGCCTGTCAGACTATTTATCACCTCAGCAACAACTCACATGCATCGCGTTGTTTTTTTGAAAACTGTTAGCCTCGTCTGTCTTCCCCATGAGAATAACAATGGATGAAACGCCGCCAAAAGTGGCATTGTTGGAGCGCCTATCTGCTTTCCATGCTGAGTAGAAGCTCGTGAGTCGGTTGAAGAATGTAGTCTTATCAATCACAATCTCTTCTGCCATGGTGTAGGGTTTCCAGTGGCGCGGGCTAAACGCTTAGAGGTTCGCCGTACGTAGCAGCACGCAGCCTTTTAACAAGAACTCCCGGACAAAACTAGAATGAACGTTCAGAGGTGGAACTGGAAAGGGAATGGTCGAAGTGATAGGCTGTAGGAGGAGAAGCTACAGACTACACTGGGACGAGATCTGAAGCTGCCGGTGTTGCAGAAGAATTAATTGGAAGAGAAGCGTGTTAGACCGCAACTGAGCATTTAATTAACAGTCGCGGAGGAAGCCAGGCGCAATCTTAACGCGAGACGAAGCGCGTTCTCAGAAGGCTAAGTAAGATATTAGTAAGACATGTTTGAGCTGTTTGATTTCCGTTTTGCGTACCGTCTGTTATATGTATACTTTCGAGTATTTGAGGAGTACAGTGCATCATTTGTGTTGACCTCAGCCTGGCCGATATCCCCATCGGCTTCTTCAGGACTACTTCGTCAGGTTTCTCTTCATTCTTCATCTGAGATACTACCTGATCGCACAACGTTGTAATATTTCTCACCAACCTGTCACACTCTTACTCATACACAATGCACATATGACTGAGTCGTTCATGAAACTCGAGTATTAATTTGCCATGCTTTCGTCTTAGCCGCTAGTGCTCTTTTGCCAAAATCCGAAGCCGGGCCTTGCGAGATCTTCTTCTGAGTTTTCAAGATGACAGATGATCTATCATCTGGTCATACAGATCAAGCGAGCATCGACGACCTGATTCAGTCGGACTCAACCTCTCGAAGGAAATCTCGACACAATGCTGCAACTGGTGCCTCTGCCGCTGGTACTCGTGCTCTGAGTGCGCAAATTGTTGCCTTTTATTTCAGGGCACCTATAAAGGCCTTTTTCCGTACCCGAGTTGAGTATGAATTCAAGTTGCCCACTCAAATTATTTCTGTTGGATATTGACAAGCCTTGCATTTGCAGCTATATGGTGTGTAGCCTGGCCTTCCTCGTCCCTATCATCTCAGTTCTTCGCTGAATTTTCCGGTTCTACTCTAAATCTGCAAAGGCATTTGCCAGGGCTGTTAACCCTCACTCAGCGAAGTCTGGCTGGTCCTTGCATACGACCACACCCGGGCTCTTGATGCACGCCGTTCGTACGTATGGTTGGCGCTTCATTCCCAATCAAGTTATGCCCCCTTTGTTAGCGAATGCCGCGTGAGCTCTCCCAATCATTGTACCACATATATGTGCATATCCTCTAACTACCGCAGAGTTGGTGCCATACTTTACACATCATATCTTCAAGTTCTTGGGAGTCTTAACGAACCTGTGTCGCAAGGCATCAAACGTATATACCCTCCCCCTCCGCCTTCAAACACATTCGCAGCCGGATTCCTAGCCGGAACTATTCAGTCTATAGTAGCCGCCCCCCTTGATGCTCTCCAAGTCCGTCTAAGAACAAGTGATCTTCTTGAGGGGCAGTACCGGAGTATGTGGCATTATGGCCGTCAAAAGCTTACTCAGATTGGAGCTCGGGGTATTTTCGCAGGCTGGGGCCTTTCCTTCCTGCGTGATTCCCTTGGCTATGCGTTTTTCTTCTCGTCGTTCGAATTTATAAAATCTCAGGCGTACTACTCATTTATCACGTGGTACTATGGGTCGTTGCATACTCTTAATGCGCAGAGAGTGCACACTGTCCAGTCCGGAAATCGCAGTGTCCCCCTCATTAGACCCCATTATGCATTGGAGCCATGTTTTCTCATGGCCGCGGGTGTGATAGCTTCAGTGGCTCAACAAGCCATACAACGACCGCTGTCGGTCATTCAAAGCATCCATGTCACTCGTTTGGAATATCTTGACCATCAAGCCAGTCTCTATCCTTCGAGGCGACAAATGCTACGTCTTTACTACAATGCATACCAGGAAACATTGAAAAGATGCAAGCGAAAGGCGACTAGGGTCGGGGGGTGGAGGAAGTGGCTCTTTCGTGGATTTGCCAGAGACGCTATACGTCAAGTGCCAAGCACAAGTGCTGGGCTTGTGATTTTTGAGTTGGTCCGTCGTAAATATGCGTATATGTCGGATAATGTATATATTGAGAGGGATGGATATAGTATCCTACTGCCGTGAAAAACTATAGCTTTCGACTTTTCTAGGTATAATATACATAATTTCTTCTTCGTGGCGTGAAAAGGATCGCCATTCTTACCGATGTTCTCATTGTCTTGGTCGAAACGAGATCTCCGGCTTACCGTCCTCATTCCTATTCTGGAGTATCTTCTCCCACGTGGCACGGCGGCCTGCTCGGCTACGCATAAGTTTAGACTATTAATATACGTGCTATGTTGGAAATTGCTAGCTACTGAAAGATACTACTAAGTAAGGTACGTCCCTGTCGGGAAGGGGTAGGTGGTGGAAATGGCCCCTTGGGGGTTTCTTGGCTGGTCTGGAATTATCTGTATATAAAATGACTATGTGACCATTGAGATAAACTTCTGGTAACTAACTATATAAATATTATAAAAACAATTTGAGAATAATACTCGGTGTACAGTAGTCCGTAATATATTAACTGTTTAGTAGAAACTTGAATTTTATACATCTCTTTATATGTAAGATAATGCTTAAGTAGCTTATAAAACTATATAGGAATAGCTTTAAATATACTGTTTTTAGATCTTACATGACATAAATATTACTTATTGGATTTCAAATTAAAGTATTGTACTCGGTAGATTACTTGTTATTGTTACTACCGGTGACCCTGTGACTTTCTGCCACCCAGCCTCGGCAGTGTTCTGCCATACCATTCTGCGCAGATATGTCAGTAGCTGGGCACTCAATCATAAATAAAATCAGAAGTAGTTTATAAATCCATGAAATAATAGATCAACTATCAACGTAAACACCGAGCTGTTTTTCTACTGTGGAGTAATTAAAAAAGTAAGTCTTTCTTGACTAGAGCCCTTTTCCACAGTATACAACTAGAATCACCTAGAATTGTAGGTTCCCACCAAGCTACATACTGGAATATAATAGATGAATCCAGGAATAAAAAACTGGTATTAAAATCGTATATCCGATATTTAGTGAGCAGAAGTAGAGTTGATTCAGATTTTCTATTATAATCAAAGGTATAATTATTTGCAGGATAGAGATGACCAACATTGATCGGGGGGGGTGTTGCATCGATGAGTATCTACGTATTGCGCTGTCGGTTGAAACTAACTTGGGACAAAAATATGCATATTATAGGTAATTACTGAGTACTCTGGGCAAACGAGCGGGTAGTTACCGCACTTCTAACGGGTAGACATCGGCCTAGACTAGCCGCGTTTACCGACTTGTCCATTCACGCTGGGGTCCACGCATTCAGGTCTGGCGGACTGGCTTGCGGGGTTCCCTCCACCTTTCAAAGACAATAGGTACAGTACGTACACATACTGTACACATAACAGCCGTTGAATTTCTACCATAGTAGCCTTGGAATTACTATGGTATACTGATAATCGAGGTGCTCAGTGAGGCTTGTATGCTCCTTATTTACAAAATCTTGTGTTTAATTTACCCCCTCTGATCTCGTGCCATCATTCCGTGCTATCTTACCATTCTCGGCTGTCAGGCTCCGGACTCCGTCATCCTGCGTCGATCAACCAAGTTGGTAACTGTCTCGTGAGCGGCCTTATGACCAGTGTCAATTAGTGCATCACCGCTCTCCGCCCACAGTACTTTTCCATGCACTTGTATTTTGCTGCACACTTTCGCTCAACTTGAATGTTCCTCGCTCTGGCGTGCCCCTTCAGTCCCGGTGCAGTGCCTCGTTACTCTAACCTCCACCTGCGAATTGACGGCTGTGCCCTACTCCAGGCGTCGCCTTCTAAACCCCTTTTTCCAACAGGCGAACCACGGCTGGTGCACAGCTAGTTTGTGGGCTTCGCCTGATACCGTTCTTTTTCATCCTTGATTGGGGTGGTTAAGGAAACCGGTCAATTATATCATAAAATAGAGAAGAGGACTGAAATCGTTCCGGGGGCAAAGGGCTGTCACGTCCAGCCCATCATCACCGCCAACATTCCTTCTCAAACATCTCGACGGCATACTTCTTCGAGTATACCCTTGCGGCGCCTACATTCTCAAACGCGATTTTCAAGTGCTGCGTCAGGCGACGTAGGGCAGTCGGCGGCTGAGGGGGAAAGTCGACGGCGTTCTTCTCTATCATCGGCTAACTCAGAGTTTGTCTGGACTGACAGTGGAGATTTGGCCGAACAGCCGGCTGATGCAGAGCATCCACTACAGACTAACCTTTCAAACCGACCAGAACTAGACACATCGTACCCAATTGGCTCCCAGGACCGACTCAAACAGCCAAAGCGTATCCGCATACTACACCAGCCATACATTGGCAGTCTCGCAACCGAGAAGATATCGATTGAGATACCTCAGCCACTGCCCAGGCGGATTTCACGTGCAGAACGCATCTTAGCAACGATAATGTCCCCAAACAATCGACAAAATGCCCAGATGCATGGCCTGGTTGGCAAACCATTGCTGTAAGGCCAACTCAGATTGAGTGAAAAACTATTCCTATGCGCCGAGCTGACGTCATGTAGGTATTTCACGAGTGTTTTTGTATCTTTAGGCGTCTTTCTCTTCGGCTATGACCAAGGAGTGATGTCTGGCATCATAACGTATGTGTTTCATGCTCAGCAATGCCAAATTCAGATGACGATAGCTGATGAATCTTAGAGGTTGGTATTTCAAGGATTACTTCAATCAACCATCACGAGCTGCGATTGGCACTGTTGTTGCAATTCTAGAAGTTGGAGCATTCATTTCATCCCTACTTGTTGGGCGAGTTGGCGATCTTATCGGGCGTCGCAAAACGATACTTTATGGTTCAATCGTCTTCTTCGTTGGTGGCGCGTTCCAGGCATTTGCGACTGGTCTGCCTATGATGATGGTCGGCCGTATCATTGCAGGGTTAGGGGTTGGAGCACTCTCTACCATCGTGCCCGTTTATCAGTCCGAGATCTCGGTAAATATTACCACTAGCCCAACCCAAGCGATTGCACGGTTTATATTGACACTGTCTCAAATAGCCCCCCCATAACCGTGGAAAGCTAGCATGCATTGAATTCACGGGGAATATTTCCGGCTACGCTGCAAGTGTCTGGGTTGACTATTTCTGCAGCTTCATAGATAGTAATTACTCCTGGCGTCTCCCTCTGCTCTGTCAATGCATCATGGGTGCTTTGCTTGGTGTGGGTAGTCTGATCATCTGCGAATCTCCCAGGTAAGTGTTTAAAAATCAGTCACATGTGTTCACTGGGTACATATCTTACAGCAGATCAGGTGGCTACTAGATAACGATTTTGACGAGGAAGGTATGGTCGTTATAGCGAATTTATATGGCAAGGGTGATCTGCACAACGACAAAGCCAGACAAGAATACAGAGAGATCAAGATGAATGTTCTTCTTCAACGGCAAGAGGGCGAGAGATCCTACAGCGACATGTTCAAACGTTACTATAGACGGGTATTGATTGCAATGTCAGCACAGGCATTGGCTCAGCTGAACGGAATCAACGTCATCTCTTACTACGCCCCACTCGTTTTTGAATCTGCAGGGTGGGCTGGCCGTGATGCTATTCTAATGACCGGCATAAACGCCATATCCTATCTTGCTTCTACGGTTCCTCCGTGGTATCTTGTCGACCGGTGGGGAAGACGGCCAATTCTTCTCTCAGGGGCAGTGGCTATGATTGTGTCCTTGTCTTTGATCTCGTATTTCATCTATATAGATGTTGCAGCAACACCAACGCTCACGGTCATCTTTGTCATGATATACAATGCTGCCTTTGGCGCATCTTGGGGACCTATACCGTGGCTCTACCCCCCCGAAATTTTGCCCTTAAGCATCCGTGCAAAGGGCGCGAGTCTTAGCACTGCGGCAAATTGGGCCTTCAATTGGCTGGTTGGGGAAATCACACCCGTCCTCCAAGCCGCAATCAAGTGGCGTCTCTACTTGGTCCATGCTTTCTTCTGTGCATGCAGCTTTGTGTTAGGTCAGTACACCCTTGTAATTTCTCGCACAGTCACGGCCTACCTGACAATTATCGTTTAGTGTATTTCCTATATCCGGAGACAAGTGGTGTCCGGTTGGAGGATATGAATACTTTGTTCGGCGATGCGACGACCTCTATGCCGACTCCAGCAACCCAGGCGGAACGTGGCTCCTTGATGAGTGCCGGCTCACCTGTGCCTTCGCTCGACATTAGGCGACAATATGGTCCTCTGGGAGCGGATAATGCGATTCCTGGATTGGACATTGATCCGCCCAATATGAGCCCTAGTGCCTATAATAAGTCTGTTAGGCCCGTAAATCCAGAGGGTCATGCTAGTCGATCGGAGGGATTCGGCGGTTGGATCTCCAATATGATAACCCGTCATAAGGGGTCTGGTTCTTCGGCACAAAACAACCAATATAGCCGCCTTGGGCAGGAGGAGAATGACTAGGGCAGTCAGTCATTGTATTGCTAACGTGCCCTTACACTGCAGGAAACTGCGGTGCTGCTCTTTTCTGCCTCGATCGTGTTTTCGCCTTTGGGCGCGCAATATTGACCTAGTTTGTTTTTCAAGCAACCTGCGCTGGGAATGTTTTGCCTCTTTCCGTTGTTAGATGTCGTTGTTTTGTGTTTGTGTTCATTCCGATGCCCTCATACTGAAATTTTTGGGATAGAAGCGCGGACTACAATTATCGCGTTGTGTTTCAAATACAAGCTAGCAGCATGACGATGTAATGTGCTCGTGAGATACAACCCATCTTTATACTTATATGTAGTACTTGGCGGAACCTTATGTTTCTCTAGAAGCAGCTGCCATATATATGAAAACTCATTTGTAAGGTATGCGAACCGAGGCAAACTCAATGCGCCATAGAATCGCATCTTCAGTGTCAACGACTAATGAGGTAATGTGCTTATCATGGATCCGGGTTGTCTGGGTCTGCTGTCCTCAATAGCCCCCAAGTGGGGCGGAAACCATTCAATCATGCGCCCGGGCTTTCCATGTTAACTCCAGGCCAACTCTCACTTTCACCTGAATGTGCTGCGCCTTTTCCATGCCTGTCTTTGCCCCTCGCCATTTCCTTCAATCTTCTCTTGGTCCTGCAGTCCACTTCTGTCAAGAACTTCAATCTTTTTATTTTTCGTGTTAACTTCCTACTTACCTTGTCGAATTCTTCTGAAAACAACTCATCCCACTGCCACTGCAAATCCTTTATCTAAACCCCTTACATTCTTTAAAACAGTCATCTTCCGCAGTCTTTCTCTACTGACATATGAAGCTTCTCGCGGGACTTCAAGAGATGACCCCTTTCATTTGAAATCAAGTCTCAATCTTCGCTAGGTTCACTGTGCCAGATTGTGCCAGTTCAAGACTGTGCTATCCAGTCCCTTTCACTTTCAGCTACAAAAGCTACAACAGACGTCTTTCTTACTCTTTCTCTTCCCTTTCTCTCTGAGCTATGGCCGAAACAACCGGCTCAAGCACTGGTGCGAATCTCGCACCTGATTTAAGGCGCAGGACGATTGCACGTGGGGGGAAGCCGAATGTTACATCAGATCAAAATCACAATGCTGAGATGGAAGTGAAATACAAGGTGAGCATCATCTACTGTCTGCCAAATATACACTGTCAACAGATGGTATTGAAATGCAGCTCACATACGTTCTATGAGGTGTAGCCTCGACCGGATTCTGACATAGCCTACTGGGAGCCTATCATCGCACCGTTGCTGCTCACAGTAATGTCTATTTTCACTCGCATGTATCGCATTGGACGTTCGAACATTGTCACATGGGATGAAGCGCAGTAAGAATGTCACTGTTCTGGAAAAGTATGTACACCACTGGGCTAATCCGTTGCTCATTGCTATCTAGTTTTGGCAAATTTGGGTCCCATTATCTGAAGCGCGAATTCTACTTCGATGTTCACCCCCCGTTAGGCAAGATGCTGGTCGGACTATCCGGGTATCTGGCTGGCTATAACGGCTCCTTCGAGTTTAAGTCCGGAGAACAATACCCTCAGGATGTCAATTACACCTTCATGCGTGTATTCAATGCTGCCTTTGGTGCAGCTTGCGTCCCTTTGGCATATTTTACCGCTCGCGAGCTCGGTTTTCGCCGAGCCACTGTGTGGCTTATCAGCTTGATGGTACTATTTGAGAACTCGTATGCGACAATCTCGAGGTTCATTCTACTCGATTCTATGCTACTATGTTTCACTTTCACAACCACTCTATGCTGGGCGAAGTTCCATCGATTGCAGACGAATAGTTTTTCCCTCGAATGGTTCACATGGCTTTTTCTCACCGGCGTTAGCATTGGCTGTGTCTGCAGCGTCAAATGGGTTGGATTTTTTTGCACAGCGATCGTCGGGCTGTACACAGTTGAAGACCTATGGAACAAATTCGGCGACGTTAAGATGCGAAGGGTACGTTATGGTATATTTAATGACCAAGACCGTTGCTAAAAAATGACAGGCTGTGTTAGCGAACCACTTGCTGGCTCGCATTGCAGGCTTGATACTTCTGCCATGTATCGTCTACATCCTCTCGTTCTACGCCCATTTTTGGATCTTGGAAAATAGTGGCCCTGGTGACGCCCAAATGAGTTCACTCTTCCAGGCAAATCTTAAGGGGACTGAAGTTGGGCAGGACAGTCCTCTTGAAGTTGCTTTTGGCTCGAGGGTTACCCTGAAAAACATGGGCTACGGTGGTGGCCTGTTGCATTCGCATGTTCAAACTTATCCTGAAGGATCTGCTCAACAGCAAGTCACATGTTACCACCATAAAGACGCGAACAATGACTGGTTTATCTACCCCAATCGACAGGATATGGAGTATGATGCCAATGGCCCACTGAGGTTTATCGGCGACGGCGATGTGGTACGCTTAATTCATGGGCAAACAGGCCGAAATCTACACTCGCATGCGATCCCAGCGCCAGTAACTAAAGGCCACTACGAAGTATCCTGCTATGGCAACATTACTATTGGAGACGACAAAGATCATTGGGCAATTGAAGTTGTTGACGATGTCGCTTCCAAGGACAGGAGTAGAGTCCGAACCCTTACCACGGCGTTTCGCCTGAAGCACCCTGTCCTAGGTTGCTACCTGAGGGCTGGAAATGTGAATCTCCCACAGTGGGGCTTCAAGCAGATTGAAACTACCTGTGTCAAGGAAAATAAGCCCAATGATGTGTATACGCACTGGAATGTCGAGTCCCATTACAACGAGAGACGTAAGCACTGTCCCCCTTTTCTGTCATCTGCCCGTCGTGGCGCTCGGTTTACTTACTCTTATTTTAGTTCCACCGGGAGATCCTGGCTCTTACAAGTCGCCATTCTGGAAAGACTTCATTCATTTGAATGTCGCCATGATGACATCCAACAACGCCCTGGTCCCTGATCCAGACAAGCAGGACGATCTCGCCTCAAAGTTCTGGCAGTGGCCAATTTTGAACGTTGGTCTCCGCATGTGTTCCTGGGATGATACCACTGTCAAATACTATCTTCTAGGAAACCCTTTCGTATACTGGGGCAGTAGTGCCAGTCTCGCTGCCTTCGGACTTCTAGTTTTCTGGTACCTTGTGCGCTGGCAGCGAGGCTACAATGAGCTCACACAAGCTGAAATTGACCATATACATTACTCAGGATTATATCCGGTTGTGGGGTGGATCCTGCATTACTTACCTTTCGTGGTTATGGCACGGGTGACCTATGTTCATCATTACTATCCGGCTCTGTATTACGCCATACTTACATTTGGGTTCTGTGTCGATTGGTTCACTCGGACGGCCAGTGATAAGTTACGCGTGGTATTATATACAGTGTTGTATATTGTGATATTCGGGTTGTTCTTATACTTCCGTGTTGTGGTATTTGGTATTGAGGGCCCAAGCCAGAATTGGAAGCATCTAAACTGGCTGAGTGGGTGGAAAATTGGTAATTGAGGTTCAATCTTCCCATCACACCAAAATGTCGACCTTCTTCCTAGGACCTACTGGCCTGCTCCATTGCTCCATCATTTTTTGATTTAACATGTCCACTAGGGCGCCTGCTCATTTACTTGAGCAACCGAATCTATGTTGTATTTCAACCACAATTCATGGGAGAAGCCTCCTTCCGTCTCAGATCTCTTGGAGACATCCTTGAGCAATCTGTTCTTTTATTTGTGGATGTAGTTTGCCAGACATGTAGAATACGTGGCTGAGCTACTTTCCCCTGCTTGTTTAGAACTTAGAATATTTAGGTGTGAGATGAGCTTTTATTGTGTAAGTCACACGACCCGCCTAGTTTGTTGTCCAGATGGTACCCGTATAGCCATTAGCAACAACCACCAACGACACCATTTCCACTGGTGCGCATTGCATCGTTCAGGCCCAGGGTAACGGTCCTAGGGGCGCCACGATTCGGTCCACCGGTAGCGCCAAAGCCCTTGACGCCGCTGCGGCGATCGTGTAGGTCGTATTTACCGGCTTCAATATTGTGGTAGATCTTGTCAGCTACCTCGAGAAACGCACATTCGACGTTATCGCCAGATTTTGCACTAGTTTCAACATAATTTGCAACATTATTCTGGCGGCACCACTCTTCGGCTTCCTGCCTGGTCACCCTTCTCTGATTCGAGGTCGAACCGTCATCTGCCAGATCGCTCTTGTTTCCAACCAAAATAATCACAATCCCGTCTTCGGCGATTTGCCGTAGATCCTGAAGCCACTGTGTACAAGATAAGAAAGTGGAAGGCCTGGTGATGTCGAAGACTAAAAGTGCACCAGAAGCACCGCGGAAGTAAGAACGGGTTATGGATTTGTATGTTTCTTGACCAGCCGTATCCCAGAGAGAGAGTTTCATTCTCTTTTGACACTCGACGACCTTGCGCGGAGGACTGGGCAGTCCAGTGACAGCAGATTGTCCCGAAGCAGCGGCGGATGTCTGGGAAGGAGGTGACGAGACAGACGATGATGTTGGAGATCTTCGAGCATGGGAGTCTAGTCTCAGTTCAAGACTTTTTGATGCGGGCGGTCCAACTGGGACGATGCGCGAACCAAACTCCACGCCGATCGTGACATCGTGGGAGGATGAAAAGCGACCTTCACAGAGTCGAATTGTTAACTAGATAGGGTACTGTCTGTCAGAGCCATCCTAGCTGAGGTCACTGTCCTTGAAACTCACGCTGGATTTCCCAGTTCCAGAGTCGCCAATGCAGACGAGCTTAGCGATGTAGTCCCATGGCTGTGACATGAGTATAGTAGAGCGACGCAGCTCGATGATCAAGTAGAGGAGCTTGTTTTCTGAGGTTCTATGATGTCCGGCAGATCAGACTCGTGAGGTCATACTCCAGCCCCAGCTGTTGGGAGGAGCCCATCCAAGGTTTGGTTCTTTGGGGGCCGTCAGCTAAGATTGCGACGCACACTTAGAAAACTTTCCCTTGCGATTGCGGATCAGAAATCGTAAGATTGCCTAGGATGGATGTGTTCGTTGGCTTGGGTTGGACCTTTGAGGAAAACGCGTTATTTGGACTTGCGTGCCTAGGCACCGTATTGCGGATCCGGACTAGCACTAAAAAGTTAATGCCTATCAATACTACGTAGCAATATTGTAGTGGGTTGTTACTATGGTGGGTACTGGCTAACTGGAAATCGAGAAGCCCACTCGTACGCTAATTTCAAGCTACAGTTCCGAGGTCAAAACTGTCGGAAGGTATGTATCTCTGGTGATGGCTTAATTTCAAGCCCGACGGACAGAGATTTCTTCATATTTGCTAGGTATCAGTCACAAGGTAACTGATTTTGTCTGAGTTGACTTCCCGTTTACTCTTAGTTAATTCAATTAGTTGACTAACTGAGTTAGTTAGTTAGTTACTCCAGTGCTGAGTCATCTGTTACCATGACCTTGCCCATATGACGCTGGCTGGTTGTAAGCTACATCAGCGGCCAACCCTCTTCCTCACGGTACACCAAAACCTCTCAGGCGGGCTGCCTCTCCTTCCTTAGTCCTCCTTTGATACTCATACACCTGTAATCAAAATCACGAGGCTCCTGTTTGAGATCTTTCCTTTCTCCTCTACGGAGTACCTGCTATGTAGTTCTTTCTCAACAAGTCCATTGTGATTTGCGAGTCAAGAACTCAGAGGAGCTCACCGCTACATTCTCGGCGTCCTTATCAGGGAGTGTGATATATGACCCAGTACTTTACTCACTTTTCGGCACCAAGCAACAAGAACGATCAGGAAAGTGGCAGAGATAAGAGGTTCAAAGTCGGCCAAAGGTTTTAAACACAATGTTCTCTGAATGTATGATTCCCTGTTAAATGCTAGAAGGTATCCTATGCTACGTTTTGAGGGTACCCATCTTAATAACATGCTCAGACGCCTCTCGATTCCTCGCACAATCGCAGTCCCGGTTGGTAGTTCATTACGACGATGCCCGCCGAAAAGGCCATGAACGCTTGATTCAGCCGCCAGGAAATTCACGATCTCTTTCGTCACGGTCCTTTTTACAGCGAGCGGCCGTTGATCCGTATCAAACAGCCACCTCGCAATTTTCCAATCTCGCTCCGGGCTCGCGTAATCCGGTTCACCAAGCGCCTTTGTTCTACAGTGCCACAGATGAATTCCGAGAGGAGGACGATGAAACCGAACACGAGCGGGAAATTGCAGATTTCTATGCCTTGCAGAAATCACGACGACATTTTGGCATCAACCATCTGATGGACTCTTCGGGAAATGATGAAGACGGTAGATTCCTTTCCAGCCCAGAAGAGTCCGTGCCGCAACAACTCACTCGGACAGTCTCCAAGGGCAAGGGTATTTGGAGCTCATGGCGCGAAGGCAGTTTTGACGATAATGCACCAAATCCACAGATCTTCAACAACGGCCTGTCCGCTGAGCCTAGAGAGGAAATACAAACGAAACGGATGAGCTTCCAAAGAGGCGAGAATCTCGTTGATGTTCGCTTGGAGGACACAGTTATATCGGACGCCCATTCCGAGGAAGCTACGCCTCCGGAATTAGGCGATGACACCCCGCCCTCGATCCAGCGATTTCGGGAAAAATCTGGGCCTCGAATGAATAGACTTGGAATAAGTTCATCCACCCTGCCACCAGGGCCAGACAACGCCGAGGCGCAGGCGCTCTTCCAAGGTGAGAGCTCACCAGCTTCATACCAAGAGTCGATCGTATCGGTTAGGGTCGGCTCACCTGTCTATGACGCTTTCTGGGGCCAACTATTTTTGATATCCATCGCTTGCCTCTTTGCCACTTCGTTCCTTATTTATCTTCATACTTCTCCACCCTCTGACCTACCTAAATTGGGCGATGCAGTATACTCGACTATCCACAACTCGTTCTTCAGGTTGGCAATTTTTACTCTGGTCTCGATATCTATATCTCTACTTTGGCTCGCATTGCTACGGTCATATGTACGCGTCCTAGTCTATGTTATCATATTCGTCGTACCGGCCATTTTGTATTCCTTCTCACTCTATCCTTTCATCTCGAGTTTTCGTGGCGCCTGGCATGGGTCGAGCATCCAAGACAAAGTCATGAGATGGGGGTCAGCTATTCCTTTCGTGATAGCCAGTGCTTGGATCTATAACATCACTCGCAGCCGTCGTGCTATAGGCCGAGCAGTGGGCATACTGGAATTTGCCTGCCGCATCCTTGCCGCAAACATCGAGCTTCTGGTTCTTGGCTTGGGTGTCCTTTTGCTCATTGTCGTGTGGACGTGGGGTTGGATGCTCATGTTCACACGCGTGTTTCTAACGGGACACACCTCAGGATCTATGCTTGTTTTTATGGATCCGAGCAGTTGGTGGTTAGGAGTCTATTATGTACTGATCTACCTGTGGTCTCTGGGAGTCATCTCTGGTATTCAACGTACGATCACAGCTGCAACAGTGAGTCAGTGGTATTTTCACAGATTCAGTACGCCCGCTCCAACATCCAGACAGATCATACAAGCCGCCGCGTATCATTGCCTCACAACATCTTTTGGCACAGCTTGCTTGTCTAGCCTTCTGGTCTTGCTAATTCGGCTTCCACTTCTGCTGCTCCCTAACCGGATCTCTTCTGTTTTTAGTCTTTGTGCCTACTCCCTTGTTCCGACTCCATTGGCCGTTATCACAAATCCTCTTGCCCTCACTTATGCTGCAATTCATTCTCAGCCACTTGCTGTATCAGCCCGTGGTCTGATGCAGATGACAAATCTGGCGCCATCAGCAGCCATGACACCTTTGCATCCACGGTCATTTACTTGGTCTCGCGAACACTGCGCACCCCTTGTCTCATACCGGCTATCTAAACTTATCCTTCATGCTGCTCGCCTTATGATGTCACTGGCTCTTGGTTTCGGAGGCTGGGTTAGTACTGCGCGGAACTTCCGCGTGCCCAGTGAAAATGGCGCGATTCATGGGAGTCTCTATGCCTACATGATAGGGTTGATTGCTGGAGCGATTGGCTGGAGTATCTTGGGAGCCGTCGAGAGTGTCATTGCTGATATTGTCGATGCGTCTGTCATCTGCTGGAGCAGTGAAGTTGGTACCTATGGACGGGAGGCCAGATATTGTCGGGAAGCTGGCTGGCTCTTTGGCCAAGAACCTATTCCCTCGGTCAGCTATACAGTTTCTAGCGAACCATGATCCACTGACCTCATACAATTCTGCGTGCGGGGCACAGGTCATCCAAAACATTTATATGCGATAATCATGTGGTACATATGATACCAACATGTCCTTTCTCGTGGTACCTCGGTCATCTTAGACAATCGCAGATAAGAAATGATTTCCATAACCCGACTTACCTGGTACTTTGTGTTTGTTTTATATCGTATCGTGCAATCTTGTTACAGTCATATAATTCTGCTATCTCCACTTCCCGTGCACTGTCCTGCTTCTTAGTGAATTTTCTCTCTCGGATTTATCGCATAGATTTGCAAATTTCATTGTGCTGTCTTTAGTAATTTATACTAAACATCACGAGCCATACCAATATTAATCTCAAAACATAGGGCTAGGAGTGAACCACAGCTGAAAGCAGTGCAACGAAGAGGACAAGAAATGTCACGGTAATTCTTATGGTAGTTTTATTCTATAAGGGTTGAATAGCTCTCTTACTACGTGTGCACTAGATGTGGGGATGCCAAGGTAAAGCACAGTCACAATTGTTGGGAGTAGATCATGATTTAGAAAAGGGCAAAGAGGTGCAACTCAGACACATGACAAGGTAGGTTGGTATCATAAAAGAAGAATTGGCAGCAAGCTCCTGCATACCACCTCAGAGCGCTCAAAAGCCAAGGTGGAAGGTGCAAAGGGAGCAATTAAAATCCAGCTGAGCTAAGCATCAAGTCTACTGCTCCACCCAATGCCTTCCTTCGTGCACCACTCTTTCAAAATTGCGCAACTGAATTTGATAATCTCCGAAGGTGTACTGGTTTTTCTCAACGGTAGAAAGTACTCGATGGATAAGTCACCAGCTTTTGAAAGTTGCTTCCCCTGCTCCGAGAAATTCTTTGATCGATTGGACCATGTGGCAGGGAATTCACTAGCAAGGACGTTCTCAGAAAGACCGCGTGAGCCCTCCAACCATAGCTTTTGAGACTCTCGGTAACACTCAGGAAGTCGATGCTTCAGCTCGTTGAATTCCCTTCGGGCTTTCCTATACTCGTCCAGTGCAACCGCTGTCCCGTCGCTGCCCAATGTAGAAATAGCAGTATGCTCTTCAGGTACAGCTGTAACTGCAAGTCTTTCCAAATCAAGTGCATGGATTGCATCATACGAGACAGCACCAAGTATGAGACATAGGCTGTGCAATCGGGGATAGGGTGCACTATTTTTCTTCACCACGCGCCAATAGGCAAGAATGGACAGCCATGAAGAAGAATCGGCCACTTGGCGACTTAGAGCCTTGAAGTGGTCATCTGCGACAAAAGCCAGGATGAAGCATATGATAGCTTCCACAGCCGTGGCAACCGCGAGTTTTTCATCGACAACAGTCGCGTTATCTTTAGCTGTATGACGTTCCGCGGCATGCTTCAGTTCTCGGCCAAGGTTCCCATATTTCTGGTATTGCTCCTTCCACGCCCGACGCTCACATTGCCGAGATGCAGCGCTACCTGTTTGAGGAGATGGTGGTTTGGTAGGTGTCGGCCATTCTGCTGTATGTTTCACTCCGGATTGGATGGGCATTCCCTCGCCAGTACCTCCAGGCACTTCATATTGACCAGAACAGCTAGAACTTTTGCCAGACGTTGACTGCATCTGCTTTGACCTATCCTGCAGGAGCTGTTTGGCATGCGGGCTCGGAAATTTGGGTGACTGGGGCTGATCAATAATGATAGGGGGTTTTGACTCTTTCGAGCATTCTTTCGAAGACATATTTGCCGTGTCATTCTTGACTTTAAAATCGTTGCGAGATAACTTGCTGCCATTCTCTGCACGCTCAGATGCCGTAGCCTTCGCTACAGCTTGTCCAGATATTGTAGCATGAGAAATATCAACACTTCTTACGGGTGAGCTTGATGTACCTATCTTCCTCTTACCGGAGAACTTTAGAAGGGCTTCAACGCGCTTCCTGTTCGCTCTGCCATACCTCAATCTGACGATAAACTTCGTTCTGGCATGACTTGAGTGGTAACTCGTTCGTGTATCCACTGAATTCATTACAGCGTCCTTGGGTAGGTGTAGAGAGCCAACTTTTGTAGTTGTAGTTCTAGATGAACCAACGTCCGAAGGTTCTTGAAGGACACTCGATCTTCTAATGGAACCAGGGTTCAATGTTTTGTTTTGCCGGCTGGAAATGGGTGACAAGCTCATGTGGGTAAAGCCACGAACAGCAGGTTTGGCTTTCTGCAAATTCGAAGCATCAATATTTGACACATCTGGGCGCTGCAAGGAGTCTAAAGACACAGAATCCACATTTTGCATCGACAACTCTTTCTCCAGATCCGGTGGAAGTGTTGGAGATAGAAGTCGAGGCAGTCTCGGGCTGCTTGAGACTGGGGGCAAAGTCGGTGATAGGAGAGCAGGAAGTCCATTGCTCCGCAGTCGTCCCACTTTGGTGGGTTCTACTGTAGGATCAGTAGACAATTTGGTTTTTTTAAAGGAGACATGGCCCTTCCCAGTTGATTTCATTGGCTCAACATCGGCTTCAAACGGATGTTTGCGATCCATATTCTTGTCACCAGGCGAGGATTGCACGTTCCCTGGAGCCGCCCTGTCTACCGGTCCCTGTATATCGTCAACGAAACCACTGGCTTTGTTGGTTGATTGGCTTCCATTGAGCGTTTGAGCGGTCGATGATTGGGAAGGGGCTTCTTGATTGACAGGGGAGCCAATTGCGCCTGACTTTCTCCTGTTTTTGTAATCATTTAGGCTTATTTTCTTCTTCAGGGAACTATAAGATGGTGTGCTAGCTGCACTCTGAGGCCCGGATTGCTGATCGGACATCACGTTTCCTGCACTGTCAGACCAATCGCCCACAGCGGCTAACAAGGATTCTTCGTCGTGATGAGTCAAAAAAGTCATGTATTGGAGTTGCTGTTCCTCTGGCGTAAAAGGGCCGTCATCACTCACCGCCCAGTTGTTGACAAAGCGCCCTCCAAGACGGAAAGGCACATCAGTCGGGACAGTAAGGAGGAAGGGGTAAAGTGGAAGGACTTGATCTTTAAGTCGCTTCAATCGCCGATCAATGGAGTCTTGATCTATATTGCATCTGTGTTCGCTCGCTTTCTTGGTTCCTCTCGATTCGGCGTTCGCGGGGCGACGAAAATGCTCTCCAGACATGGCAGTCCGTCAAATGGACCTATGTGTGGGAGATTGACAGCAGCTAAAGCAAGCATGCAATTCCTTGTAAGAAGGTCTCCACCCACACTTGAGCTTCCTAGCTCCAACACCCTTCTTTGCTGGCTTCTTTGAGATGGCTGTGCGTTTGCATGTGTTATTTGCGATCTGGATTCCAATGGTGTTGAACATCCGAGCAGCGTTATCGCATTCGGTCTGGTGTCGTGATTCCGGTTAGCTTCTCATCAGTTCGTGCTCGATCTATATAGTGCCCCACGCCTTGATCTGATCCTTGGGTCTCCTTCGAAATCCCGGCGTCCCCTTCAGCCGCGCATAGCCAGCTACCGTGGCAGAGCCTGTTCAACAATATTCAGTCACAGACCCTGCGGTCCACAGTAGTAATACTTCCTCTATGCAGATGAATTTTCAGGAGTTTCGGCTGCCCTGGACACGAGGTGGGTTGCCGACTAGAAGCCGATGCCTAATATACTGCACTATCGAGCGCCCAAGCAAATGCCGAACCTATGGCTGTAGTATCTGGCCATAAGGATAGAAAAGGAACCCCAAGCCCAAGAATTAGGATAATAGATGTCCCTAGGCTCACAGCGAAAGGGGAGTAGAGGGTCAATGTCGAAGATGAGCCGAACGGAGTTTGTTGTTCAGTGATAGGTTAGGTCAATGCTCCGGCCGGGTTCTAAGCGGAGCCGCTTGGCAGTAACTTGATGGGCGCGCGGAGGGTGTATGGTGCAGTACTCTCCGTACTCCGTCCGTATAACTACCAGTACATAAATCAGTTCTCGGCTCTGATTCACAAGAATTATTCAGATATCGACTTCTTGTTTGCCATCAATTCCTTGTTGTATCTTCTTGAAACCTTCGCTTTCCATGATCTTTTCTTGCTGTCCGAACTCTCAACGCAGACCTTAACTTATGTAGATGTTTGTGGAGTTCTTGGCAAAGGTAGTCCGTACAGGCCAGTTGAAATCAGATTCGTTGGTAAGAGGTTACCGTTTGACCTCGTACACACTGTACAAATACATAAAGACCACTATGAACGGTCGGAAGGAGAGAATTTATTCCGCCAGAACGCTCGAAAATGCGCCTGCTGGCCTAGTCTGGACACTTCGTTAACTTCCTTGGGTGTCAACTCGAAGGCAAGTGCACGCAAGTAGCTGCTCAGGCGGGATTCTTTACTACTGGTCGTAATTGCCACGGAACCACAATCCATAACCCATCTCAACAAGATCTCTCCCTCAGTGACCGCATACTTTTTGGCCAGACCGGACAACATCTGATCAAGGGGACCGCCCCTGGCGCGATTGATCGGAGTCAAGGGACCATAGCTAGCGGTTGTAACCCCTCTGTCTCGATGAAATTCTAGCAAACTACCATGTTGAAGGTAAGGATGGAACTCGACCTGGTTGATCGACGGAGGCGTTGTGGCTGTACCCAAGATGGCTTCAAGGTGCTCCTGGAGAAAATTGGAAACTCCTATGGACCGGGCTTTGCCAGCGGCCTTGACCCGTTCCATGGCAGCCCAAGCTGTCTGTAGATCACCATCGGACTCGGCAAAGAACGGCGAATGGATCAAGTATCTTTTTCTCGCCCATAAATACTTCACGAGTTTTAATGCACAGGATCTAGGTACGGTATACTTACAAATCGACGTAGCTGAGTTGGAGCTTCCGAAGACTCAGATCGATGGCCCCCGGGATGTCAGCGATGTTGGTATTCACCTTCGTCGTCACAAATAGGTCTTCCCGATCAACGCCACTTTCTTTGATGGCAAGACCCATCTCAGGCTCTGTACCATAGACCTCAGCCCCATCAAGGTGACGGTATCCCAATCGAATAGCCGTTTTTATGGAATCGACAAGTTCGCGATCTATACTCTCATCCGTTGCCTTCTTATACCAGGCAGTCCCACTGCCGTACCCAAGCTGTTATGATCATTAGTATTTAATGAGCCGGAAGACACTGCCGGTAAAAAGAGGCGTCGAGACACGCGACGGAGAGAAAGGCATGGAGCAACTTACCAGTGGAATGTTTATCCCATCACTCAATCTGACAAAGGGAAAGTTCCGGGCTGTGGACGACATTGGGCATACGTATGCTATCAATCAAGAGCTGTGATTTGTGAAAGTAAATCAATGTACAGGCCTTTCAGAAAAAAAACCCCAAACTACTCATATATAGTAAGCACGTATGAGGAGTCTGAAGGTTTGACGTCATCTTTAGATATGCGGTCAAGTTTCCGAACCTTAGCGGAGAGGCGCTAAGTTGCTCCGCAGACCTTACAAGATCTCATCATTACCTATACCAAGTTTCCGAATGAGACACAATATAGAAGCTCGTATCGGCTCACTCTTGATGAGTAGTCCGCACCACAACTCTCATGGTCACCATCAATGCTCGCCTAGCATATCCCTACGTTAAGTTAGCATTCTTCCGCAGAGTGCGTACAGGGTTGTGGATGCCTACTAGGCGTTTTCACCACATGGCTTCATCATTGCAGAAATCCGGCGAAGGGCTTTCGCTGCGCGAGCTTTTCAAGTCCAGTGTCTTCACATCCAAGCTTCCTGCCGACCCTGCGTTTGAAACACCAGAAATATCGCATCGAGCTCCTCGTGAGGCTCTGGGACCGCGCTTAGTAAGAGGTGCGCTTTACACGTTTGTGAGGCCCGAGCCAGCAGAGGAGTATGAGATTCTGGGGGTAAGCCCGAAAGCCTTGGATGATCTTGGACTCGCAGCTAGTGAAGCAACAACACGAGAATTCCATGCCCTGGTTTCCGGAAATGAATTTCCATGGGACCAATCTAAGGGTGGAATATATCCTTGGGCACAATGCTATGGAGGTAAGTCATGCCATACTCACACCGTTTTCACATATAGCAATCATGGGAGGCAACTGAATAACATTTTGAAGGGTGGCAATTGTACGTTACAGGATTCGTGGATTGGTAGCCCTATGCATCCTACTGACAAATGGTAGTGGCTCATGGGCTGGTCAACTAGGGGACGGGGTGCGTGGCACTTGGCCGCAATTGAACCTAATATATGTATTGAATTGACATTGAGCAGCGCGCTATAAGCCTCTTTGAGAGCACTAATCCATACACGAACATTCGTTATGAGCTGCAGTTGAAAGGAGCTGGACGGACGCCCTACTCACGCTTCGCTGATGGCAAAGCTGTGCTTCGGTCGAGCATCCGAGAATACATTGTCTCTGAAGGTGGTTCCCCGAAGAAATGCTATACTGGCGGAAACTAATTGCTCCTTAAGCTCTTTCGGCACTCGGTATTCCAACGACCCGGGCCTTAGCCATTACTTTATTGCCGCGATCGAAAGTGTTGCGGGAGCACATTGAACCGGGAGCTGTTGTAACTCGATTTGCAGAATCTTGGCTCCGTATTGGCACTTTTGATCTATTGCGTGCACGTGGAGACCGTGACCTGATTCGAAAGCTGGCGACATATGTCGCCGAAGAAGTTTTCCATGGATGGGAGACTCTCCCTTCTGTTGCGTACTCAGATAATGGTCAATCCTCGCCTGCCATGGATAGCACATCCGGGAATATTTCAAAAAACGAAGTGGAGGAAAATCAAGGTTTGCAAGAAAACAGGTTCACGAGGCTTTATCGAGAGATTGCACGCCGCAACGCTAAGACCGTTGCTGCCTGGCAAGCCTATGGCTTCATGAACGGTGTTCTAAATACGGACAACACCTCGATTTGCGGCTTGTCGATGGATTTTGGCCCTTTTGCATTTATGGATAACTTTGATCCCCACTACACGCCCAATCACGATGATCACCTACTGAGATATTCTTATAAGAATCAGCCTAGTATCATCTGGTGGAATCTGGTCAGACTTGGTGAATCCCTCGGGGAACTTATGGGGGCAGGAGACCGAGTGGATCATGAAGAGTTTGTGAAAGAAGGACTGACTGAGACCTCTGCACCGGCCGTAGTCGAACGTGCCGAAAAACTCATTGAACAAACAGGCAAGGAATTCAGGGCTGTATTCCTGAGTGAATACAAGCAACTTATGAGAGGGAGGTTGGGCCTTCAAACGGAGAAAGAGACAGATTTCCAGGATTTGTTTTCTGAAATGCTTGACATGATGGAAGCATTGGAGTTGGATTTTAACCATTTTTTCAGGAGACTTTCGAACATTCCACTCTCAGGTATCGAGACATCAGTTCAAAGAACGGAAATAGCGTCGATATTTTTCCATAATGAGGGATTTGACAGTGTCAGCTTAACAGAAGCAGCAGCTAAAGAACGCATTGCACACTGGCTTGAGATATGGAGAACTCGCGTCTTGGAAGACTGGGACACGGACAATGATGTAGCGAGGCAAACGTCAATGAAATCGGTAAATCCAAGCGTATGTTTCTCTTGAGAGTGAGAAGCGAGATGTTTGGAATATTGTGGTTGTCCGCTGACTTGAGTATCACATAGTTCCTACCACGTGGCTGGATACTTGACGAGGTCATTGACCGCGTGGAGCACAAGGGGGACCGAGATATACTTGGACAAGTGATGCAAATGGCGCTGAAGCCTTTTGCCGAAGATTGGGGTCTAGATAGAGAGGAGGAACGGCGGTTCTGCGGTGATGTTCCGAAATTCAAAAGAGCGATGATGTGCAGCTGTAGTTCATGAAAGGGAGTCTTTGTCTCTTGCGAATGATCGATATTCTATTCATACAATGGTAACCTTGTTTAGATATGTTTTAGGTGCCCTGCTCGTTCAGTTTCCTTCGAGCCTAAGATGCTACCTCAAAGCGAGAGTCTGCACCGCCTTCTAGATAGCAAGAGTAAAACTACGCAATGATGGAAACAATTCGACAATGACACTATGAAGGAAAGGTACACCTCGAATTGCCATGCGGTGAATATAAGGAAGTAGGAAGTTCGAATATGTCAGCAAGGATGTCCAAGATAAAGGAAGTTCTGTGGAATCGATGTAGATTGCTGTTAAGATAATTCCATTATCGTGGACAAAAGTCTTCCGCAGCACACAAGTGATTTCATCTATTTGTCCACCCGCAACACAATGCACCTATCAGTCCTCAATCTGACCTTACTGCCTTCAAGCAAGACAGCAGATCGTTCATACAACTCCATGGCGAAATAGATATCTTTCGGATATCGAACAGACCAGATATGGTTGATAGAGGTATTCAAAGCCTGGCTCGTATGCCATGTCAGAGATTGGCTTCAGGATAAAGCGGGAGAAATGAATTGCAGATCGTCAATGAGAGTGCGATCGAGGTGCATATTCCCGTGTCTGGTCCCATGCGAGACATCGTGACAGAAGACAAACAGTCCAGAGTGCATTCAAACTAGTTAGGGCAGGCAGCCTGAACGTGTCCAGGTTGCTTGCAGTTGTAACACACGCGTTCACCCTTGGCTTCGGTGGGGCAATCGCGGGAAACGTGACCAACTTCACCGCCTATGTGATCGTCAGTTTCGAAGCTGAGGTCGACTGAGCGGGATCATACTCACAGTTGTAGCACTTCTGGCCGTTAGTGCAGTCGCGAGCCATGTGGCCGAAGCCACCACAAGAGTAGCAAGTCTGCTGACGGCCGCCAAAGCCACCGCCATAGCTGCCACCCTGGGGACAGTTTCTCGCGATATGGCCGACCCGACCACACTTGTAGCACTCCTGACTACCACCAGCAGCGCCGTAGCTCTCGCCCGAGCCAGCCTGAGGACATTCGCGGGAAATGTGACCAGTGGCTCCACAACGATAGCATGATTTCTCCTTCGGGGCTACCGTACATTCACGACCTGCGATATGTCAGCCGGGTCCGCCAGGATCGAAGTATACTGCATCAGTGAACAACTTACTGACGTGTCCCTGACCTGAGATCGGGAAACCAACAAGTCAGATCAAATTTAAGCGCTCAACAACTTGGCAGCTTCCAGAGGCCAGTAGCCAATAGTCAAGATAACGAGAAGGGGAAGTGAATGCGAAAAGGTCTGTGGGAAAACTGACCACCACAGTTGTAGCTGCAAAGTATTAATAAGTGATTTTGTTTCAGCCAGGAACGTGATAATCCTCACCAAGTAGGGGTACCCTTCTTGGGGCAATCACGGGCCTAAGAATAGTCAGACTCCTTCAACGACAATGCCACGGCACAGGCCGACAGGGACGAGCTATGATGCTCTCCGCCAACTTGTTCTGGGAGTAGGCGATGTTTACCTGATGCGAGGCATCGCCGCCTAAATTGCAAAAAGAAAAAAAAAAGTTAGTGTCTATATACCCAGGTGTGCATGGTAAAATGATTTGTTCACTCTCTGGAGGAGCTCTGTGCAAGTTGCTGAGGCCAGATCCGCGCCTCAAGCGTCCCGGGAAAGAGAGATTGCAATATGTACTCGATTCCAATGGGACTAGAAACAAGAGAAGAGACTTGTGCGACCGGGGAAAACTTCAGATTCTGGATGCAAATATGACTTGGCAGCCAGGGAACAAGGTATTTTCTGGCTTGAGCTTCAGGACTCCAGGACTCTGTAGAGGCCAAGAGAACTGCTAGCCAGAATCGCGCCCTCGAATAATGTTTTGTTTGTTTCAAGAATTGTGTAGACTCACAGTTGAAGCATCCACGACCTCCAGCTTGGAAACTCATATTGTCTTGTGGAGGAAAATAGCTGGTTTGAGAGGGGCTGAGGGAACGAAAGAGGGGAAGAATGGCGGTGATTTTGGGAATTTTTTTTTGTGAGGATGGATGGAGGTTGAGGGGAAAGTCTCGGCGATCAGAAATTTAGTGGTAATAATGAGCAGGAAGAGAGGAGTCACCCTAATTAATGCAGACCATAAAACAGAGATATGCTAAATCGGTGCGGGGGAACCTGCAGGGCTTTAACACTAAGAACCGCCGCAGTGCCGCACACAACGCCAAGGAACGAGGACACTTGACAAATAGCCTCTTTTTCTCTCTGCTTGGATTTCACTTACAATTGCGGTGTAATTCAGTACTAGCTGAACAAATACAGAAGGGCATGTGGTGGTAATAGTAGAAGAAAGAGGATTCATAATTAGTGTGTCAATAAGGGGGAGGGCCTCACTCATAGATCAAAACAATCCCCCACTCATATCTCTCTCCTCCACCATATTCTCAGCGCCACACGATACCTGTCTATGGATTGACCACTTTGACTCATCAGGCTTCTCTAGCGAGGCCATCCTGATGAGGCTGGGGTCAGTTGGCAGCACTGAGGAATCTCTGCCTACTCATAAGGAAAGCGTGTTGTTACCAAGAGGCGCCTGAGCTTGTCAGTCAATCGTAGCCTCGCTTCATCCAGGGGAACGAAGGACTAAGACAGGAGGGTGAGCCGGAAGGTGAGCCGGACGCAGGGCCATCTGCTATGTTATATATCAAAACTACAAAAAGCCATACCTCCCAAGGTCCCCCTGAACCCCACCTCATTATAAATGAAGATCACATAAGTAAATGTTACTTGACAATTTCACCTACTATAAATGAAGCCTGCCGTGGATCTGAGCATTGAAGCACAAGTCTCCTTGACTGGAATCCCACTGGCTGGAAAACTCTCTATACGTAGAATTCTCGATCTTGGCCCACTCACGTGAAGTCATAACATTCCAGCATGTGCACGTCAAGTCCATTCCCACGCAGTAGGAGAACACATTGATCATCAAACCCAATAAAACCACTTATTTCAGGCATGTGGTACGGGAATCCTGTGGTTTGTAGCAGAGCATTGGCTTTTGTCGGAGAACTCGACCTGAGTTCACTGACATCACTCTGTCTATTTCCAGGACTAACTCGAATACTTTTTCCATATCTCCGCGCTCGTTGCCTCCCGAAAGCTGAGACTAGGGCTTCGAGTTCCCACACTCTTACCTCATCTCCCCTGGAGCTTACCGATACCGCCCTGCCACGATCACTCACTTGCACGGCCAACACTGAGGATGTATGACCCCAGAGCCGCTGTGCACCTTTGACATACAAGCCCGCGGACGTGGAGACAACAAGGTACACGGTTAGAGTATTGTCCGTGTGGGACGTTATCAAGTAAGGGTGCGAATAAGAGACGGAAGTTGGGGTTTCCTGATGATGTATAGCGGGTTCAGCCGGCCTCATGCACAATCCGCCCTTGGTATTTGTTGCACCCCACGCGCACGGCGTATCGATCCTCGAGTAAATCTGACCAAGTGGCGGACAAACTCCATACTGAGAATCCACGGTTGTTGTGAGCCGCGAGCACTTCTGCTGTAAATCACTCAGGCTGAAATGTAATTCTTGAATTCCCAAAGACCAACCGCAGCCGACATGGTAAAAGCTGTACACTATAGAAGATATGATATCAGAGCCTACCGAACGGATCGAGATCGACAGCGGCTCTAAGATGCTGTCTGCCTCGAGACATGATAATAAAGCCGGTTCCTTGGGTAGCAAGCGGCTACGCGCATCGGATTCGGTCGTGATCTTGAAAAGTGACAGAGCTTTATGGTCGGATGCCAAGAGGATGTAGGGGTAAAGCGAGGCTATCGTAGTAATGCTGCCGCTCGTCGATCCAGCGCAAGTGGTGCGGAATTCCAGTGCTGATGCAGCAATGTCCAGGTTATATATCCCGAAGTGACCGTCTTCGAATCCAACAACAACCTCGATTGTATTCGGGCGAGAACCAACCATTGCCGTCATTGCTGTGGGCAAGGCAGCTAGAGGCGTTCGAAGTTTCGCCAAAGAAATCTCTGCGAGGTAGTACGCGGGAATCTTGGTAGACTTAGCTCGAAGCCAGTTGTCCCGGTCGACAGTGAAAATAATACCAGCACAAAAAGCGGCCAACGCTGATCGACCATATGGGTGAGAGAACTCGAGTTCGGTGACACGACAGATTCCTTTAGACCAATTGTGTCTAAGACGGTATTGGCCCTTCCAATCCATAGACCTTCCTTCATCTGCAAAGTGACCATGATCCAGCCATGTTGACACCTTAGGAGAATATCTGACCTCTGGATGGGAGAATACGGTACGCCTCACGTTTGCTAATCGAGGTCGAATCCATCGGTGATAATAATGTCGCTTCCAAATTTCTGAGTCTTCTGCAAGCGCCTTGAACCGGCATGACAACCTTCATCATAAATTTTCGTCAGCTCAAGTTTTTACAGAGACGGGTTGAGCAAGACTAGAACGTACCGTTGACAGACTATCAAAGACGGGATTGGTAAGAATGATAATATGTGGAGTAGTATTTCATCGGAGAGAGAAGAGATTATATTGGGTTGGCGCCCACGTTTCGAGGGAAGGGGTGCTGGGTTTCCATCTTCGTAATGTCGTTTAGACATTTACCCAGTAATAGCCACGAAGCAAGCACTAAGTACTCGGGGCGAAAGATGAGATACAACAACGCAGGAATCGACAAATTAGTTCATGATTGCCAAAGCGCCATGCTGTACGCCTTTCAAATGGACATGGTTAGGGTAGCTAGTTAATTAACTACTGGTAAGTTACGCAGGCAGCTGGTTGAACAGATTAGTTAGCAACTTAGTTAACAATGAGATCAGCGCTTACTAAGGTCGAGCTTATGCGACCCAGAGAGATCATAAAACATCACGGAGGCATATCTTAAATTGCTTGGCAGATATTTGGCACTGTAAATCCAACCCCTATGTCCCTTTAATTCAAACACGTTGACTAACTGATTTGCTCATTCCAGTCATATTGTTATCCATAGTACATAAATCAGAGAATTTTACCATTCATGTGACCCTTCATTCGCAGATTGAATGGAGGCTATTAGGACGCTTCGATCTTCTCTCACTCGAGCACTAGAGAGCAGCTTCGATGAGGCTATCAGAAATGTGAAAGCCGAGATTTCCTACCACGATGCGAATACACAATCAGCTAAACAGAGGGCCACGAATGCCGAAAAAGAACGGAATAAGGCTATGGAAGAGTTGGACTCGCTGAAAGATGCCATCGCTCTCCTACGTGAAGAGCTACGCCTTACCGACTTTGAGTCCGAAGACGACAAGGTTTCTACGAAGAAGTTTCGGGACTTTGAAGCAAGATATGCCCCAAACCAGGTCTTACATCACCTCAGCCATGCCTCCGGTGGTGACATCACAGATATCAACCCGTACGCGATCAAAGCCGTTGCTGAAGCATATACGGCTCTATATGGGGAGACTCAGGAGCTTGTTATGGCCTCGTGCGAGCTCAGAAAACAAGTCAAACGATACAAGGGAAAGTTAAAGTTCTGGCAAAAGTGTCTCGAGCTTGATAAATTCACTTTGGTGCTCGAAGGCACAGCAATTGAGTTCAGATGCACTGGAAAGATCTCTATTGATACCCAGAGCAAGCCGCCGGCCGCAAACCCAGCCACTTCTGTTCCCGTGTCGGGCTTAGATGGTCATGGCATCGCGGATGAAACCGCGACCTCTCCACCAGAGGTCTTGGGAAGGAACCATCATGATAATAGTGATGCAGGTCATTGGGGCGCAAAGAACAGAAACTGGAGCAGATGCAACGGTTCGATTCGAATGTCACCAGCGCAGCCAACACTAACACAGTCGGGCCGGTCCGAAATTGAGAACGTTATTCCAACTGCCCAGGTTTCTACGTTGGGGATGAAAGCACCAGAGTCCGAGTCCATAACATCGCAAAATGCCCCGAAAACCTTTATGAACCAGTATTCAACCTTGATCACAGGTGTAAGAAGAGCGGCACTGAATTCTACCTGGGTCAAAGATGAAGATCTGTCTCAAGAACCGTTGCCCAAACTATCATCCGCGGTAAGAATTGTTGGCACCCAAGATCTAGACGAAGTGGGTAGTACTGTCGAAACCCCCAGAAAGAGGAGGAAAGTTCGAAATAGTGAAGTACAAGGCGATGCCTCGAGAACAAATACCCCAGCAATCAGTGAAGATAGTCAAGACGCAGATCCACCTCGGCCACTATTTTTCTCCTCTCCGAAACGACCTGTTGTGCTAGAATTTAGCAATGCCAACCCTGGAGGTGGAAGACGTGCTCGATCGCCAGAACAACCTCAAGAAGAAGCTCAAACGCGACCCGCGGGTGCCCACGTATCTTCAATCCTAGAAGATGGCGATGAGAGCTTCTCAAATCTACCTTCAAGGAAGTTGCACAGAACATCTGGGGCAGGAGCTTCAGGTCTCACCCTAGCCAGCGAAGCTACCACTAATCAGCGTCTGCAGGGTCTGCTCGAGGGGCAGTCCCCGGCTAAATTGGAATTGCAAACACTGCTAAGGGACTCGGGCGTTTCAGACAGGGCTCCCAAGCGTCCTTTCGCAATGATGGAAGAAATACCAACAGTAACTTCCAATCCCGATGGGTTTGAAATAACAGAAATGCCGCAAATAGCCCCAAACAATGGAGCTTCGAGAACCGCATCCGTCAATAATTCCCTGTTGCCTGCAAGGGACACCGCAGTTCACCCCGCAGGAGGTTCTCTAAGAGCACGGCCGGTTCAACATCTTGACCTCAAAGACTTCAAAATCAACCCGGACTTTAATCAAGGTTATGACTATGCTTTTCACAGCGTGGCTCACAAGAAGACTGAAGTGAATTGCGCCAAGGGGTGCACCCGTTACGATTGCTGTGGGAAGAAATTTCTAGGTTTGGCACAAATGAATGGCCTTCCAGCAGATGCAATGTGCTCCAGTCAGCAGCGCGAAATGAATGACCAGAGAATCCTTGAAGAGTTGCTTGGCGACAAAGAACACCTGATCAGTGAGTTGAGTGTAGAGGATCGGGATCATCTCTTACAAGAAGCAAAGGCGAGGCTGATAGCCAATGAATTTGGGAAACACAAGCAACAGCATCAACGTGCCGGGTCCCCGCCCGGGTTTTGGCGTACTGATATGCCTAGCACGCAAGAATTGGAACGCGACCACCAGGAAGCCAAGAGGCTCGAGAAAGACCTAGTGAAGGACAGGTATAGAGAAGCAACGCGGCCGGGAGGTGTCTGGAAATTTGCGGATGAGTGAGCAGGTGTGGTACATGATCATTGTGGAGCCTCCATACTCAGTCCATATACGTACATATCAAATCTAGTATCTTGGTCATCGGTGTTAAGTTACTCGGTAGCTTTTGTGCCAGATACTGTTCAAAGGCCATAATGCGACACCGTGCCAAGAATCCCGGGATTCAGCTGAACCTCGGCAGGCAGGGCGGTGATCAATGTATGATCCCTTGGCAGACGCGGCACACGTGCCTCATCTCCCGGGGATTGCCCACTGCCCTCCGCGGATGAACCTGATCTCTTCCTGTGAGCATAGCTCTCCAGCTGAGCCTGACTGCACCTAAAAACGGACTGCTTCCGCTCGCCGCTCTGAACATTTAGCGACACCATCCGTACTATTCTTCTCCCCTTCGTGGAGATGGACGCTACATGCAATACTGAGAGTGCCGCCTCTGCTGCCCTGCTACGACCATCAAGATGGTTGCTGTTGTACGAAGAATTTGTAACCAAGAACGCTAGCTCCGTAAGCCAGGTAGAGTCGGCGCTGAGATCTCTAACATATATCATTCCAGGTCAGGACCACTGGCCTGTTCAATTACAGTCTCCGGGGAGGAGAAAAGCTAATGTCTTCCAGGGCGATACCGAGACTCGGAAATAAGTTCGGAGTGTGGTATGTTGCCCCAGCATTAGTAGTGCCAGTCTGCAAAATCTGTCTAATTGCCTAACTTTGTGTGAATTGCCCAGTACATTCGGGAGTCCAGCTACTGTCCCTTTATCACAATGCTCTTGTTTCTCGAGTTGTTTCCAGATTACCGCCGACTATCCCGCGGCCGATACCGACTCCTCACACGCGATATACTAAATATTGGACGTCTCGCTCTTCGCTTTATCATAAAGTTGCACTTGCACTACAGATGGTCCAGTACACAGAACTGCTCTGGGAGATGATTGCCCGTCGACGTGGGGAGAAGATCCGTTGGCGCGTCGTCATCTTCATTGAAGCCATAAAGGCGGTCTGTCGTCTATTACTTCTTCGTCTTACAAAGTCCAGGCCATTGGTTACCCCCCCGCTGCCTGAGAGAGACATTGATCCTAGATCGCTAGAAAAAGTGGACAGCGATTGGAATGGGATGCAGACGCCCGTTAGCGAACGATCATCAGATTTAAGCTGGACAATGCCTCGGACGGGCTTATCTCTCCCGTCGCTGCCAGAATTAAATGATGTCTCCCATTTCCTGATATCCAAGGTCCTCACCGCCGACGACATCAAAGCCCCCAAGGCTCTATTGCATCGCGTTACTGGCCAAGGACAACTAGCTGAAGTACTATATATCCTTCGGCCAGTGGTCTACGCGCTAGCGTTGCAAAAATACAGCGAAGACAGGCATAGCTGGAGACCTTGGTTGGTTGGATTTGGCCTGGAATATGTATGCCGACGGCTTGCTAAGTCTGACTTTCGAGAAAGAGTTGCCGGCGGCCTTCGAGGACTGACTGGGCTTGAACGTGAGGAACTCAGAAAAAGAGGCTGGGCGATGGGTTGGTGGGCCATGCGGGGGGCTTTCTATACCAACTTGACCAGGTGCGTGTTCCGGGCCTACCCTTGCAGCGGCGGAAGAACACTAATGATTATAGACCTTGGCTACGCAATTTGACTGGGAAGATGAAGGGCAAGCCCCTGCTTGACTTGGTAGGCAGCGTCATTGACGACTACGAATACCTATGGGATAATTACTATTTTTCAAGTGCGACGTTGTGATCTTTCGTCCTTTCAGTTGCACTTGCAACTCCATTCAAATTTGTACTACTTATTGTCATGGCTGAGATTCATTTAAGACGGCTCTGTGATTGACTGGTCGTAATCCGTTTGCCCTTACTGACACGATCTCACCTGGTTTCCCCCCACATCTGATGTCTGCAGTCAGTGGTTTGTGGATGTTATCTCTTTTTGGGGTATCATGATGTATGTGAACCGGGTATTGAATTTGTCATTGTCGTCATAATCCTCGACTGATCCGAGGCATTGTATGCTATGTCATAGAATGTCTGTTGACCTCGACCCGTACCATTCTCGCAGTTCATGGTATAATTTGGTGTTGGCACCGGCGGATGTCAAGAGGAAGTCCTTTAGCAGTGAATAATCTTCCTCCGCCGGCCAGTCGACTTTCGACCCTCCCTTCAACTCCAACATCTCCTTTGCAGTTCCCCAGCTGAAACGACATTCGGTTCCCCACCCGAAGATAGGGTCCATATTGTTTCGAAGCCAGCCGACACATTTCGAGTCTGAGGGATATCCGCTACCCCAACTTTGAATGGTGGCCTTTAGAGAAGGCTCTTCAGTAGCACATCTTCTTGAGACCTCTTTGTGGCTTAGCTCCAGCGCAATATCCCTTGTCACTTTGGCTACAACACTTGCGGCGCTGACACAGGGATACAAGGAATCAGCCTTCTTAGCCACTGTTATCTTCAAGGAAGGGAAAAGTTTCTCCAATTTCTGTTGATATGTCACGGGATTCCCGATTGTATCAATGTAGACCTCCCCCACATTCATGCCTCTCTCCTCAATGATGCCTCGGATGATCTCGACCGTAGCATCCATTGCCTGGGCATTGAGATTGTAAGACCCAGCGCCTGGTCGCATCATGCCTGATGAGATGTCACGTGCTGATAGCAGCTTCGTAGCCCATCCGCAGCACTCAAAAAGCGGATTGCCAGGGGTGCACAACAGTCTCATTAGGTTCATGCGCACCCCGGGCGTAAGCACCTTGCTATCATCGAATCTGTATTCTCGAGAAAGAAGGGAATGGTGAAGCTGCTGCGGCAAAAAAAAGGCACTGTAAACCATCGGGCCTAGGACAGGACCGCGCCCCGCCTCGTCCACACCGAGGACGAGATAGTCGTCTTGTGATGGTTCATCCCCGGTAGTCGAGTTGGATGAAGCGAGGAAGGGTGGGCGTGGTGAAAAGTAGGAAAAGGATTCGCCAGATAGCATCTTAGTATGATCTATGCTGGGGGGTATGAAGTCGCCTGTGAAAGCCGAAGTTGAAGAAGCTTTTGGAGATAGGTCGCAGACATTATCTTGAGTGGATCCCCCCATCTTCTGCGTTCTGGGGTGTCAGTCAATTACGCGAGACGCGGGTCTTGACTGGGACAAAGATAGGCAAGCATTCAGAGCACAGTAAAGTTAAAGACTTGACTAGCCAAGGCAAGAAAGAAAGGGTGATGAGAATGAAATTGAAAGTGCTGTTGTGGTATCCTACCTAGGAAGCCCGAATATCTATCAACCGGCAACATGGGGACGCGTCCCAAACAGTTCAGGACTAGCGCGTGTCACACCTTCGCCGCCGCCTCCATGAATTCCAAACTCCCCACCGTAGCAGTCGGTGCCATTCCGACTTGGACGACTTGTCGCGCTTCAGAGTGCAGTATCTTTTTAACTGAGCTCCCCCATTTCAGGTACTCAAGGAGTTCCGTGCCGCGAAAATCTCAACCACGAAGTACACATCCGAAGCAACCGACGCGGATTCTTTTCACCCTGCCACAGTTCTTATTCTAGCCGCATACAGCTCCGAAGCTCCGCAGTGATGGCTTTCCGGGGGCCCTCGAAAGCTCGCGACTATGATTACGCCAACGTTGGAAAAGCCGGAAGGTAGATTTACACCTTGGAAATAAACTTGCTTCCCATTGCCTCTTTCTCAACTCCGTCCGCTGTCACTTTGACTTGCCTTCTGCTTCACTGGCTAATGCGAGCGAGCGGTACAGGCGCACAGGTATAATCCTGAAGGAAGGAAGGCGTGATGAATTCGGCATGGAAGAAGTCGATGGCATATTCTCCTCCCCCGAAAGCTCCCCGACGAGAGACAATGGGTTCGGCATCCGGAATGAAGCTTCAGTCGGCTCAGATGGCATGTCCATGGATGAGGGTTTGTAGACTCTTGATACACCTACATCATGCATGCTGACAGTGAGAAACTTATCTACGTAGGAACTAGCCCTGGCCCTGCAGAATATTTAAACAGCAGACGTGGCTCTTATCTACCTCCCCCTGTCGCACGATCGCCTATGAAAACTGGGCTCACAGGCTCCCCACGGCGAACGCCCGGTCTGCGGTCGTCGCATAGTCCACAGCGCAATCACCCCTCCTCCAGTCCTTCCGATGGAAAGGGGTTGGGAATCGCAAAGGGCGAATCATGGCGTGACATATCCCCTCTGACCAATCGTTCCGTGAACGCGACACCATCTATGAACCACCTGCACAGCGCGCGCATTAGCAAGAAGACTGAGATGGTCGCCCAACAGCTCATGAGCCAAGGTTACTCTGATAGTGATACTAGTATTCAGTCAAGTGGTGACGAAAATGCGGATGTGCTTGGACAGGAGCATGATGCAGTGGAAAGCATTCATGCCGACGAGGACGTCCTGACGCAGGACCCTATAGATGAGTTGAATTTGGATGAGGCACGACCCGAGTCCCCATTCATTCTTGCTCCCAAAGCGCGTACGAAAGGTCGACCGAAGGCTTCCTTCATGGCAAATGTGGATGGCACAAGACAGAAATTGCACAATCCGGACGCCAGTGATCTTTCTGATATAGTACAAGCAGATGCCACACAAAAACGCAAGCGCCCTGGCAGGCCCCCTAAGTCTCAGCACAGCACAGCTCATGATATGATTGAGCAGAGACTGATAAAGAAACCTAGAGTGAATGCTCAAATTAGCCGAAGATCGAGTTCATCTGGCGACGCTGAGCTGGATAAAGTGGTGGAAAACTATATTAATCGCACGGGGCCGTTGAAGGGTCGGAGCTTGTATGTCTTGAAGCGCGAAGCCCCGTCAGACGACACTGCTACGCACACCCGATCGGGCCGCGTCTCAGTAAGACCACTTGCTTACTGGAGAAACGAGCGATGTGTTTACGGTGACGGCGAGGCTATAGAAGGTCAAAGATTTCCATTGTCAACCATTAAGGAGATCATTCGCACAGAAGAGCTTGAGCCAGAACAATCCCACTCAGGCAAACGCCGCCCTTCGAAAAAGTCTCGAGCGAAGCAGAGTAGAGATGAAGACTCTGATGAGGATGCGGCTTATTTAGACCCGTGGGAAAAGAAAGGTGGGATTCTGCATGGTTATGTCAGAATGTGGGATTCGGAATCTCAGACGGCAGCAGAGTCGGACATCGTTGGTGGGTTCACTGCACTCTTCCCAGTCTTGTCAGGTTCAACATTAACTGACTTTACACGTAGATCTCGCATATGCCCCATCTGGAATGGAGACCAAAAGTGTCAAAGACTCGTCGTGGCGATTCGCTAAACTCATCAGTTCTCCCTTCATGGGTTCCGGGATCGTTGAGTTGCCGCCTGGCGGAGTCAAAAAACCCAAAAACTCTAAGAAAATGCATATGGTTTTCTACATTTGCAATGGACGCGTGCAGGTAGATGTCTCAGGGGTACGGTTCAGTGCGGGCAAAGGCTGTGTATTTCAAGTCCCCAGAGGTTGGTTGCGTTTAGACTACGTCCAACTTCCATCGGAAACTGACACATTTCTTAGGCAATTATTATAGCTTTGCGAATACGCACAATAAGGATGCACGATTATTTTTCACGCAAGGCTGTCTACCTGAAAATGACGACTCTGCCCCTGGCTCTGCGACAAAGGCCGGTATCATGGAAGCTGACTCGAGCACACCGACAGGGCGCTCCACAACTACTGGGAAAGGTAGGCCCAGGGGCAAGCAGAAAACCGGGCCCGGGCGCAAGGCGAAATGAGTCACCTGCGTGCTATGACCATTCTACTTCACCTGTTGAGGACTGCTCCGTTCAACTCCTCGCCTATCCGCACTATGCTTTGCTCGCCTTTCCACCGGAGTGTTGGCTTCTGAATTAGCAAGTATGTCACTTAATTGCTGGGATGATAAGGATATAGTTCGTCACCACATATCTCCCATTTCTTTGGCGCTGGGGCGTGTGAGTCCAGAATAATTGAGCTGCGATTACAAGCTTCATTGGAGTCTTATGCATCGGTTAGCGCAAGGTTGTAGTTTCATGTAGTGGCCATGCCAAATTACTATTTGTTAGATCTCCTCCATTTCGGCATCCAGATCATCCAAACCCAAGGGCGGAAAGTCTCCTACTTCCACTTTCTCGGGTTTGACAAAGACACCCGTCTTATTCGGGCAAACAAAGTATCTCTTTCCGCCAACACTCCCGTCGTTCTTGCCCAGTGGCTCGTCGAGCTCAATTCCTACCCAGACTGGAAAATCTGCGGAGTCTACTAATTCAAGGTCCACGCCAGGGAAGGGGATTGTCGGAACTGGCCCAACATAGCGAATTGTGCCGCGTCGAACATGTGGCGGAGAGGAGGGAAGGACAATGGCTCGATTGTTAACAACAATGCCTACCACGAACGCTTTGATCAGTGATTTGTCGTTTTATATCTCGAAGTTGGCAAGGGAAGACGATTTTCTTTCTTGTTGTTCTCATTGTGCTCACCTCTTTGTCCAACCTCTCCAATGTCTTTCAAAGCTTGGCTGCGCATCGCTTCTTCGGGTCTTGCAGCATTGGGGTCAAAGCGGCCAAGCTTCTGATTCTTTTTCCACGCCAAAACAGAATTCGAGAGCGCTTCGTATGTGGATGTCGGCAATACATACTTCTCGACGGACGACAGGTCTGTGAGATTAGGCCGCGAAGCCTGAGGGCGGTAATCATGGACCTTTGTAACGAATTCACTCATCAATGGACAATTCAAAGATAACGACTGTGTACACGGCCAGTTCGGAATGCCCTCAGAGGCGTCCCAGTCATTGGTTCTCAAACGGCGTGCAATTGATACGGGGAAAGAATGTATGGAGGGGAAGCAGGTGAGATCTTTGCAATGAGGATAGCGGACGGCTGTCGTACTCATGAATGCCCAGATCAGCCTGCAGATTCGATGCAAGAAGTATATCTTACCTCTATTTCGCAGCCTCTCATCAACCCCCAATCACCGATGATACTATTGTCATCTTCGACCCACTGATCTGGGCGCCCAGGTGACCTAAGGCGAAGACGCTGGCAGCCGGGCGGAACGCCAGTCATGGTCTCGAGCTTCGTCTTCAGCTGCATGACAGTCCATGTTGGAGTGACTCGGCGCTCCGTCAAGAAGCGTGGCTCAGCGCTAGAGCCTGTGCCAGGCGTAGTGATGACAACAGAAATATCCGCAGGGGTGGGTTGGAAAGCCATGACCGCTAGTTTGCGCAGCTTGGCAAAAGAACCTTCAATAGCCGTGTTGTCCTTCTCCCCGTGGGATAGTACTCAAAGTCCCTGGATTAGACGATAGATCAAGTCTGCGCCGTAAGTTAGATAACGAGTGATATGACAGAAAGTAAATGCGGGACCACAAGAATATTATGGTAGATTGGTTTTGATTCCTTTTTGGTGCCCGGGGACCGGAGAGGGGGAGGGGAAAGGAAAGGAAAGCGATGAGATTCTAATGCACCCTGTCTGGCCCTATTACTCCCAGTGGGTATGAAATCAATGCTGTCATACAAGGACATGCACATAGACATGTAAGTATATACCGGTGTACTCGTAGATATTTTTGAAGTGGGCGGGCTTGTTGATGGGGGCAGATTAAGTGACGCCATTTTTGGTTAGCTTGATACTCACATGCTTGATCAACACTTCAAGTAATCTGCCAGTTCAAGGCTCAGAGCTGGGTTCCAGTAATAGGGATAATTCCTACTAACAGCAAAGATCAGGATTCTTCTATTAGGTGCTTCTCGACTGTGCCAATACTGTTTGCATGATCCGAAAGGAGTTCACTCCCAACTTGTGTCTTTACTAACCATGTACTTACTGTACTGGCAGTGATATCTTAGTTGAATAGTTACACAAGTGTGAAAATATTAGTCACTATCATCAGGTGACTAGCTTGGCTAGCCTAATCTAGTTAGTTAGAACAGCTCCATTACTGTAAGTTAAGATAAGGCAATAATGAATAACTTACTATACGGTACTGGACAATCATGACGATACATGTTGAAGGACCTGAAAGCTGTCTTCCCGGGAAATTTCTTGTTCTGCTTGCCATCTCGAACGTCTCGGGTACTTTCTTCCATTCCTTCTTCTTAACATATTACACCACATTGGTTGAGTGGTCTTCTTGTAGAAGTGTTACTCATACCACCATCACCATACCGTGTGCCTTTGTCTCGAAGACCATGATGGCCTCCAATACCCTTGTCCCCAGCCAGGAAGAAGAAGACGCCTACGAAGAAGAGAACGTGCATCAAGTATACCAACAGATTGCACATCATTTTTCATCCACCCGCTACAAGGTATTTCCTTATTTCCCTTGACTACCTCGGCCTCTTTGATCCCTACGTCCCAATGTACTGTATGTTCGTCACTAACCGTGGCCATGTCAGCCTTGGCCTATTGTGAAACAATTCCTTACTGACTTGAGGCCCGGGTCAATTGGTCTAGACGTGGGGTGCGGCAATGGAAAGAACCTGAGTGTAAATAAGAATGTGTTTATTGTAGCTTCAGATCGGTATGTCATCACGTTTATCTCCATATACTTGTGACTAATTCCTGCTGCCCCTCTTTCTGACCCCTCACCTTTCCATGATCATACCAGTCATGCCTCTCCCGCAAAGAATGATCCCAAATCTCAATAGAGATGATCATAAATACCCATATCCTGCGGGGTCTCAAAACTGATCCGCCGTATACCAGGTCTGAGAACCTTGCCCGCATTGCCCGATCTCACCAGCCACATTCGACCGTAGTTGCCGACATCCTCAGCCTTCCACATCCCGATTCTTTCTTTGATTTCGCCATTTCGATCGCAGTGATTCATCACTTGTCTACCCCAGAACGAAGGGTGGGTGCTATCCGTGAGATATTGCGGACCCTAAAGCCTGCCTCCGACACTGTGCCGGGCGGGAAAGCACTCATCTATGTCTGGGCTCTAGAGCAGAAAGATAGTCGTCGTGGTTGGGACAAAGGCGATCAACAAGACAGAATGGTTCCCTGGGTCATAAAAGGGACTGCGTCTGCTGGCAGCGAGCCCCAAGTGTTCCACCGATACTATCACCTCTACCAAGCCTCGGAACTAGAGCAGGACATCAATGACGCAGGTGGCTATGTTCTGGATTCGGGGTATGAAAAGGATAATTGGTGGGCAATCGCAGTGCGGTCAGGTCCCGAGTCATCATAGGATGTGCGCAGAGGGTGCAGTGGACTATTCTGAGATCCAACCCCGAAGATGATGCCGTATCACATTCTCATGCCATGGCATGCGATGAAGCCAGCGAGGGTCATTCCCCATGATGAACAATCCTTTATTGCTCTTTTCCCCTGCCAAATCAAAACTGCACTGCAATGCAACTCTGATGCATTGGCAATGCGAAGTCCACCTATGCACATATCGAAGATGAACATCTATGATATAACCTCCCTTGAAACGACCAATACCTCCAACCAGCGCTATGCAATTCGTAACGACGCAATGGGGAAATCCAATAGACATAGTTATCGTCACCGTTCCCCCGGCCTGCCTAGGGAAGGGTTCGAGGAGGAAGACCGAGATTCGGGCCGAATGGGCCGCCTTGACTACCACCCAGATCCAATGGGCGGCTTATCCTATATGCTTCGCGGGGTGGCAGAAAAGGCGGAGGTGGCGCAAATGCGGGTACTCCAGCAGTGAGTTCCTCAACGGATGGAAGCTGCGGGGGATGGTGTATCGAACGCGAACTCGATCCTTTCCTCGGCCGAGACAAAGATGTGCTGGCTCTGCGTGCTCTGGGCGCAGGTGGATCGATAGCAGTGCTTGACAGCGAGAAAGGAACAACTCCGGCACGACGAGCCATCTCCTGCTCTCCCAATTGCCAATGCATGGCTTCCGCTGCCCGCCATGGAATCGCCATTTCCTCTGCGACCTTCGACCACATCTCGGCCTTGAACCTGTGATTGAGTCAGTCAACCAGAACCCACCATACCAAGTGACGTTGATGAAACCGGCGGATGGCTCCAGGCAACAATAGCATACCTTTCATATAGCCGCGCAAGCTTGTTTTTCTTATCCTCGTCCCATTCACTTCTGCGTTCCAGATAATTCTGATAGTGAAGACGGCAACTAATGGCACTTCGCCCCGGAAGGCGCTTGCTGATATCTTCCCATTTCATACCACTGCCTCGCAACTCGATGATAAGAGCATCTTCCTCGGGAGACCATTTTGACTGCTTCTTAGCAGGGGACTCTGCCGTATGTGCTGGTTGAAGACGCTTGACAGGGACTGAGGAGGAAACATTGGTGAGCGGCGGGACCGCCGTTGCTGAATGAATAGTAGACGGTGTCGCCACAGGCAGAGACGGGACCAATGAAGCTTGAGATATCGAATTCGTCGCATAGGCGGGCGCGCTAGTCACCGAGGCAGTCTCTTCTTCATCTTGGGGTTTCAGTAACAGTGAGATATCCACTTTGGCGGAGGGTAAGATGGCCTGGTTTTGTAACGCAATCATATGCGCGATTAACAACGACGGATTGCTGCTCTTGGGTAAAGAACTTGCTGCTAGTATGGCTTAGAGGAGCAGTCAAGGCCGGAAGAGGAGACAAAGCAATGGGAGCTGTTTGCGCAAGGCACTCCCACAGGTTACCGTACGCGATGTGGAATTTCAGCGAATGTAGAAAAATGACCTTGACCAGGATGAATAAGCCCAATCCACGGATACGTCTGTGTTTATCTCTGTCTCCCGAAGATAGCGACGGTTCACAGAAGCTAGGAACGTCTAGAGCGAGGAGCAAAAACTCGTGGCACCCCGGGTGCTTGTCGAAATATAGAAAGCTGACGAGTAGGAACCAGTCCACGAGTGAGCCGTAAAGGAAGAGAAGCTGCAAAACAACAAGAGCAGGTTGGAAAAATGGTTTCTGGGACGGGGATAGCAGATAGCGACTTGATATGTCAAATATGGCGTTTGGGAAGCTTCTGAAGTTGTGCCAGGCTGACTGGTAGACCAACAAATGTGGTAGTGGGAAAGTACTGGCTAGGCACAAGGTATACAAGCGGCAAGAAAGAAGAAACGACAGAGGCAGATGAAAGTCATTGAAATCAATCGTGAGGATCAGGAGTGACAGACAAGAGGAAAGGGAAAAAGGCCAGACACGACAGTGGAAACGCCTGGACATGCATAAAAAACGAGATCATCGGCATTGACAGCTGATGGAAGAGACAGCAAATGAAAAGCTCAACAGTAATAGAGTACGTAGCAAGGTGCTGGTGGTAGCTAATACTAAGGTAGCAGGCAATAGGTAACTTATGGGGAACAAGAGACAGAGGCTAAAATTGAAGAGGCGAGGCCAGGGCCCTGTGGTGGGGGGGGAGGGGGGGATTGTTTTTTTCGGGAAGCCGTTTAATAAACGAAGCACATTAATATGATTAGGTAGGCATGGATTGACCGTTGAGATTAATTAGGTATCCTACACAGTACTTTGATTTACTCGTATTCGGTAGATGGTTATTTTTCATTTCCCAGCAAGTCACTTCACTAGCTTTCAGTACAGAATAACTATCTACTCAGTATACTATACAGGTTCGAATTAATACCAGCCTTGTGGACTACACTGGTCAATAGCAGAAAGGGTCAATTTGACTGACTGACTGACTTCATTGCGATCTCATCTGGACTACGAAGTACGATGTAGTTAGTGAGCCGGACTTCAGCCGGGTACAGTGCCATGCCTTGTCGTTGAAGTACGTACCTACCTAATCATTCATCACCTCTAAAAGTGTATTCACACACTGTTGTCGAGAGAGCACCTTCTTGGGTTCAATTATCTCCCAAGGATTGAACAGGAACAAGATAATGGCCGTAAACTACGAAAAAACGGGACGAATGAGAGAGAGAGAGAGAGAGAGAAATAGAGGACCTAAGAAATTGATTCAATTCAATACAATAAGAAAAGGGAACGACCATAAGAACAACGGTTCCACCGCAAATACTAAACTATACTGGAATGGAACACTTTCCTGGCGGTCAAACCTCGCCGGGAGCATTCGAGCCTAGCCTCGGTCTGGGTATTATTGTGACTTGGTTTGTTGGTGAGGTGATTGTCAAGACGGTGAAACAAAAACCCATTCAAACTACGACTGTAGCCCATAAGGTAAGCACAACATCTCAGGGCCCTTCGCTGGAGTTTGTACCCACTATCATCCGTTGCGAACTTCGGAAAGAAGAAGGCAAGGCCGCGGGCGGGACATGCATGCGGGATATCCACCGATCTCTACTTCCTTAAGCTGCGATAGACTGGTGTCGCGTCACTGAACATGTATGGCAATGATAGGGATGAACCAGAAAAGGCAGAGTGGTAACATCGAAGGTAATATGAGTGACGAACAGTCCAAGCCACAAAGGCTTAGTGGTGGACAATGGGAAATCCTGTTATGAGACTTGGAGTAAAAGTTCTTTACATGACCACACATATAGTGTTGCATAGACCAGGGAAGGCAAAACAGAAGGGGATGTGGGTGATTCAGGAAAATTAGAGGAGAAAGGAAATACCCCCACCCCCCTCTCCTTAGAAAGAAAAAAAGAAGTAAGATGAAATAAGATGAAATAAAAACTAGATGAAGTAAAATAGGGCGAAGAAGGACTGCGAGCTAACCTGAGGGTTATCCCAAATTCGAAATAACAAGATAAACAATAACAGTAATAACAAGACAGCCAGAGAACATGGTTCCTCCTTGTGGAGAACGCCATCATCCTAAACCGGGAGGTGGAAATGGTCTGAGGAGCTCCATTCCAACCAAAGGGCGAATATGGGCAATAATGGGGAGGATGCGTAACAACGACGGCGTCAAGTCGACTAGTCTCCCAGAGCCTCGGCCGAAACGGAGTCAACAGTCTCTGCTGTGGGTAAAAGGGCAGGCGGAAGGTCTGATTATATATTTACTCTACGGAGTACATAGTCAACTCAGAGAGTACTGGAGCAAGTAATTACCTCCCACTGGCTCCTAGTAGGTGTGTAAGTATTAGTAGATGTAACTAGCAGTGGAGCACTGTACTGACAAAAATAGGGTTCTGTCAACTTTCAACCTAATCAAACAAAGCACTGGCGATAAACCCTACCTCCTCATAAGATAGGTTCAGATAATTCTCCGAACTCAGACTTTGAGGCTGTCATCCGTCAGAGTGTGATTCCTTGTTTCTTGCTTTCTGAGTTGCCGCTTCGCTCGGTTCCTCAATTGACAAAATGCAAATTTCCGAGAACCAAATGGTGCCGTGTTCCCTCCCACCCAATGACTAAGTCTGATGGGCTGGCCGGTGGTACCAGACCGTCGCGATGGATCTGCCAACGGCGAACGAGCCCCAACCCCCAGGCCTTAATTGGAAAGTATCGGCCCAGGTAATGATCATATTACTTGAGTACATACTCCGTACAGTGTAGTATGATACTGTACCTCGTGAGCCACTTGAATCAATTGACACCACTATCATTTTAGGAATATTGACTCACCAGCCGCTAGCTGGGATCTGGGGTCTTCAAGTTCCTGCCTTAGCAACCACTTGGTCTACTTTCGGCACTTCAGGCCCAAAGTTCTCAATTGATCGACCTTATCAGGACAAAACCGCCGTGTAACACGTATGGAACGAGTAGGCAAGCAGGAAGCAAGCCTGCAACCTGATGTGACCAGTCCTCTCTATCCAAGCCCTCTAAGATTGAGATCTCATCGAGTCAACCAAGCGAGTGGACCCCTCCCGTCCCATTGTGTCCGGACTAGGACATGGGACTGCTTGGCTTTGGGCGGAGGGTACCAACGGATATCGTCTATAATATGATAATATTAATATTGTACTACGTAGGATACTCGAAACATGTGTAGTCCCGACCAGAAGTGATACATCCACTTTCCAACGGTGACAGGGCGGCAACTTGCCTTTTGCCGCGAAATGTGGAGTGGGTTGGTTAACTTCCGGGTTCCATGAGTGGGTTTCATGTTCACTTCCTGTCTCAAGGAAGCGGCGTGGGTCGGAAATTTTCTACAGATCTGTTTTAATGTTCCTTCCTCCTACTGTATATAATCCGGTAGTGTATTATTGCTTTGTTGCTGCTCCCGATCCTAGCCCGGTATCGGCTCCGTATGTACTGTACTGTACTACTCATAGATCTTGTCTCTGGCAAACCCATTTACCACGTAAAACCAGAGCATATCATTTCAACATACATACATAACATAGCCTTCCAAGTCATTGTAGTCGATGATACTTATACTCCAGAGACTATATGCGCACTATATGCGCTAGGCAATACAAATCAAAGTAATCTCAGCAATGGGCAATCTGTTACGTGCCTTTGAATTGCTGAATCCGGCTTTTACCTAGCATTCCCAGTCTTCAAGCCAACACACAAACCTTACTCCTGACCTGTATGCCATCGGGAGGCGTCTGGCAATCAGTGACCTTGGCTTTCCCTTCTCCACTGCTGATTATTGTCTCGCTTGCTCCTCTTGATTGTTTAGCTACTCCATGCCTCTTGCTGACATGCTCTGGCCAATCCTGCTGCAGGGCTCAAGAATCGCCAGATGCGCAATCCCTTTGTGTGTGTGCAGATGCTAAATTGAAGTAACTTAGGTCTGGGAAGGAAGCTCTGCCGGTTGCATTTTTTTGCTGCAGTTAAGATCGATCCCCTTGCGGTCGGGTGGGATATAGAGGTCGGACATCATGGGGTCTCACGGTATAACTGATCATGTACTGTACTAAATACAACAGACTCAGCCACTTATTAAACTCACCACCCTTTAGTAATCTTGTAAGATGAAGATCCTTTGGCCTGGACCATCAGAAAGAGAAGAACTACCCGTGTCCAGACCATCCGGTTCGCAAGACGCGTAGTTCGCTTGACGTGCACCTGAGCAAATCCCCACCACGCTAGAAGGGAAGATTGATCTGATGTTGGGGCTCTCCATTCCTTTTTGTTTGACCAGGTTAAAACAGATGCTGTACTGTACATGCTATGTATGTTTACTATGTATCTTAATACCCAACCTCGTGACATTTCTCCCCATTCAAGATAGTGGACTACGGATCGACCGCATAGCAAATAAAAAGCCAATCTAGATACTACGAGTAGTGAGTCTACAACTCTACGCTGTCTGGGCAGCGACAAGGAAGGAAGACAATGGGAATGTCTCCGTGTGTGCAGTTGTGGTGCGGTGGTGTCTGGACCAGTAGAGGACCACTACCTAAGTAAGTAAGCCTAGAGCCCGGGAGGGTAGTAAGACTGATCGATTAATCATTGCCTTTCGAACGACGGGGCCGCGGGAACAAGGGGTTTCCCGCCAGTCTGCACGCCTGCAACAAGTTCTGCAAGATTACCTAGGGACCGGTGGGGTCGGTCAAACGGTGGCGCTTTATCAGAATGAGAAAAAGTAAAACAGAAAAGGGACAAAGAAGATAACTGTCCTTCTATACTCTTACACTTGTGCATATCTCCTCATAGTCTTTCATTTTCCCCAGGCTGAAAATGATTAAGGTGCAGAAGAGAAGGAAGAGAGGAGGGAGAACATGCCCCTCCCAAGCGCTGAGCAGTCTGGGCTGAGCATGATTGTCAGGCTAAGTGGGCCCGACAACGCCATGACTTACATAGTAGTTAGTGTAGTGCATTCTGAGTACTCCGTGACATGGCAAACGCGCTGGCTATTCGAAGCCGCCCGCGAGAAGGCCAGACTCAACTCCATTGTTCCCCTCCTTTGTTCACTGGACCAGGCATGGCACACTACTAAACAGGAATTCACCCTACATAGTATAGTTGTTGCATAGATCCCCAGGAGACCTAAGATGTACTCAGGTCATTATGGAAGTGTTCTTTTCCTAGCACATTTATACTGCCACCTAGATATCTCCATTGATGCCGCCTGTGTGCACCATGACACTGATCGAGTACACCAACCTTATGAAGATACTTTTTGCTGATTGAGACCACCGGTGATGCAGCTAGACAGCTCTTGAGCTACCATTGTGGTCATTCGAGTTCTCCTTCCCGCTTGAACGCAATCCCCCATATCCTGCTCCTCCTACAGTTGGTTTAATAGTCTCCCGGCAATCCTGAAAAGATGCCTGCGAAGCAACAACTAACTATAAGTTGGAGCGTTGGAAACCACGAGTATACTCTCATTTAGCGTGACGCAGATGATGCAGGCAAGCTGCTGTGAATGAAGAGGCAGCGAGTCACCGCTCAGTTGTTGATCACGGAGAATCGATTGGGTACATATAGCACATTTAATGCCTGGCCACAGGCCATTACTGGATCAGCCATCCCTCTGGCGACACCCTTTGTGAGGTCGAGGCTGAGCCTGACACGATGAGAGACTCAATCCCCTACCTGCTGTCTGATTCCCGGGCCTTGTGCATATGGTACGGCTTGTAGCAGCCAGACACTGCCTACTATGCCTGACTGGGGAAATGGCGGTGGGTTGCATCCCTGAGGTAGGTCTAGAACCCCACCGTGAACGACGCCTCCCGTAAGTTGCTCTTTGTTCGATCTTATTGCCAGCAGAAAACCCATCTATTCTTCTCCAAAAACGAGAAAAAAAATTCAAGGGTATCCTCTCGAGGTCTAACTTATCAAGTTGAAAACTCTCCTGGCGTTGGGGACCAAGGAAGCAAACGCAGCGACACGCTTCCAAGCTAGGCTGAATAACTATGTGCAATGACTTTGCATCGACACTGAGGAAGTCTCAGCAAGGTGCTGTACTACTGCTTGGAGGTCCTATATACGTAGGTAGGGTTCAGCGACCAGAGCATGCAGTAGGCCTATCAGAGCTAGACGCCGAGGTGCCCAATCACGGATTGATACAGTCAGCTATGACATATACTCGAAAGCAAGATGTATGAAGTGTGATTTTCGGATTTGATTAGGACAGGCTCATGTCCAAAGTGGGAGAGGAATACTGGGCCATGCCAATAAGCATGACCGATTCACTCTCAAGCTATGTGTGAGTATTGCAGGTTTACATTCACACCTTCTATCTTTGCACCTATACAGGACGTATCACGAGCGTTGAGCGCCATCGCTGTTATCCGGGTCGCCGTTATCCGGGAACCTCAAACGGTTCTCTACAGTGGTCATTTCATGCCATTGGGTTGAGTCCTGTGGTGGAGCCTGGCAGGGAGCGGAGAATTCGATGATAAGCTAAGTACTAATCGATTACTCTTAAGTACTGTAATTGGGATGCTTTTGGATTGAAGTTGGAACCCACCTTCAGACTACGACGGCCTATGTATTTCCTGAGCTTCTTACGTTGCTTACTGTATGTATTTCCCCCCATCCGATCTACGATCTGCTCGGCTAGGTAGGGCAAGTAGGTACGGAGTACAGTAGACATATATGTAGGAGGTCATCCTCTATATGTAGCACTCGATCGGCTGGATCAGCCCCATAAATACGTGCTTGAACCTCTTAGGATATCTAACATAGAAAGGGCGAAAACCACGGACACTACTAAGCTTGAGACTTTGAAGTATTTTTGAACGTTTGTTGTGGAAGATTAAGCAAGTCATGCAGGTCAGATTTATCCTTCCTGTATCGAAGCGGAAAGGTGGTTGGTGGCTGTGACTGTCGGCGATGGTACGAGTTTGCATGGGGCATTCGACGGTGTTCAATCGCTAGTTGAAACAGTCGGCGAGATAGAAGATCTCTGGCAGCTACTGAGTACATTTCCTGAGTGGCGGTTGGGCTATGCCCTGGGTTGGGATATCCAATGGCCCTGGGTTTGCGCCACTGTACTGCCTAATGATCTTCGTGATCCGGAAAAACGCGCGCACTAAAGATCTGAAGCCGATTAGCGAGCCCATGTACTCAATTCATGTATGTATGTACATAGTACTGTACTCCATAGCTTGGTCTTGAGACTCCTGTGATACTGGCTTGACTGATTTGAGTTCAATTCATGACATCTACGACCTTGTCCCCTCGATCCTCCTTTGACGGTAGTCTCTTTTCTCCGCAAGTCTTTCAAATCTGTTCCTCGACCCAAAGATCAAGCTGTCAAGTGCGCGTCAACATTATCTGCTACTACGAGTATGTACACACTCGATCTGGCTTTGTGCAGATGGGTCGAACCCACCTAGAATGCCTCGTATTGGCTCGAACACTCCAGGGAAGTCAAAGTCATTTCAAGTTCGAGAGGACTTGGGGAGAAATCTATAGGGAGTTTACTCCTCCGGTTCTTGAACCTGCAGCAAACTGTGGTTCATCGCGCGTTTTCGGGTGGAGGGGCTGTCAGTAATGAATACGGGCTCAACAATTCTCTGGTTTTCCTCAAATGGCATGACTGTCAATTGGGCCCCGATGAAATCGTTGCAACGTCATCGACATAATCCACATGGAGCATATCCAGAAGGGATCTGCTTGTGCAAGTCTGGGAGTCTGTGAACGTCGGTTGGCCTTTGCCACCTTCTACGGTATACCTACACATGTAAGTTACAGTACTGTATATTAAGTAGTTAGATTACAGTACTACCTAGGTACATAAGTACATCGCCACTCACCAATCGTCTCTCTACCTGGCTCTCTCTATGGGAACCTTGAAGTTAGGAAAGTACCTATCACCACGACTGTTTGGACCCAGCCAGGGTCGTTGTTCGAGACCCTCGCTGGATCAGTAACAGCCTACGCACCCAGATAAGGAAGGAACAGCATTAATGTATGAGTACTCGACCGAGTAGTACGAATGGACTGACTTCCCAGTAAGATTGGAGTCAATAAACTGACTTTTAAGTGCTTTGTGTCTATGCTGGATTGAAGCGCGTTCCGCCTGGTCTCTTCAGCCTTGTGAACCGCATCTTTCTTTCTTTCTTTCTTTCTTTCTTTCTTTCTTTCTTTCTTTCTTTCTTTCTTTCTTTCTTTCTTTCTTTCTTTCTTTCTTTCTTTCTCTCCTCCATTGCATTCTCCCCAAAGACGAGAAGGGGAAGCAAGCGGAAATGATCTCTTTCCTCCATTGAAGCCTTCTCCGAGTCCTTTTCCATTGCGAGAAGAAGCGATCATGTCGTACAAGTGAGTTGCGGCGGGCAGAATCTGAGGGTAATGCGCGCGGGCTGCGTAGAGGCTTGCAGGTGGTAATTAATTCCGCTCCACATCGGACAAGATGAAACAAGAACCTGGGCTGTGTGGAGTGGGGTAAAGGGCAGGGAAATTATGATCACACTTGTAACACGGTCATTCCCGCGTCCAAGCAGCGGAACCACCGCAAATGAAGTGGGAAAAAAAATGTCAACTTGTTCAACAGTTCGTGAACCAGCGAGTCATGGCCCCGAGGCGGTGGTGGCCTAGACTTGACAATCGCGGATGTGTCCGACTGTCTGTCGCCTGTTCGCGCCCCTTCTGTTGTTTATGATAAATGAGGCCAGAGCCTATAAGCAACAGCTGGATCGATTCCACAATACATGGATGCTGTTAGTATCATTGTTTCAGATGTTCCTAAACCCTGTCCGCTGCCTTTACTGTCAGCGTCCGACATCCTGGTAAGTGATTGTTGAGAGTTTCGAAATGAGGGCATTCTCACTCACCTTAGCACACAAATATGTGTGGAATAAATTTGTGGACAGTTTGTGACTTCGAATGACTTGCGGGGGGAACGTTAACCGCACCCTGGCAGCTTATGTTCTATCCTGAGTACATTTCTTGATCCACTCACTCTGTATACTGTAACTCCACTAACTACACCTTTAGCTATAGAGTCACTGCTGTACAGTAACCCTTCTTGCAACATCCCGTGTACAGTATCAGGGTAATCAACCTGCTGATGTCTGATTCAACCTTAGACAGATTCAGGTATTGTGTAAGAGATAGACACACTGGCACAGAGCCCCATCACCGGGGGGACCCTTTGGTAATCTTGGTCGAGTCTGACTTCCCCTCCATCGTGCAGCGGCTGCCTTGCCTACCTACTATGTGGAGGCTATGAACCCCGCTGGATCTTGAAAAGTCAACAACGTACTTTGTAAAAGTGAAGATATGCCTCTTTCACACGGGATACGCTACGAGGGCAAACTCCTTATGTGGAAAACAAAGAAGGGTCGGTGCCTTGTTGTCCTGCAAATCAGCCAGACCTTTCAGTTGTTCTAAGTATGAGCATTTTCGAAGTCAACAAAGAGTGATGAGCCAAAGTAATAAAGCACCTCCATGCTACGCACAAAGAGACAAGATATATCAGTACTAGCGATATTGCCTCCTGAACTGGCAATTATCAGATGGAGAGTGTGGTTCCAGTGTCTGAAGGTTTGACTGGTAAGACAACTTGTATAGGGAGGTGTTGTCATGCGAGGCTTACTTGAAGAGTCTAGGGATAGTCCGACTGACATACATACCACCTATAAGTGGGTGGTTACAAAACATCAAAACATATGTTTCCATCCTGATTAAGACGGTCTGTGGAATGAACACGGTATGCATCGAGAACTAGTCATGACCAGCTACATGTTTTCCCGATAACTTGATGTAGAGGCCTCATACAGTATCTCTTCATGTAATCAAATCAATCCTAGAATATTTCCAACGTAATTGGCATAGAAAACAATTCATTACTTGTTCTAATCCCAAGGACAAACTGTAAATAATCATGATTGACATAGAAGAGTTTGAAGTGCTATATTCTACCGAGCTATGTGTAAAAGAAATCTACATAAAGAGATCAATGTTAGAGGAAGATATACAAAAATCTTCTACCAATGGATCTTGCTACTACCACATAACATTTGACAGCAATGCTAACAAAGAGCAAGATATCTAACAACCACTATTCACCCTCCAGTAACCTCTTTATCATTCATGTACCAAACAACATGACATATGTCTATATACAAAGGTCTTCTATAAACAAAAGAAGGGTCACCCTGAGTTGTAAGGGAGGTATGTACTATCTATTGTTCTCTTATAGGACTACTTTAGCAATAAATTCAATAATATATACAAGGACTGGCACGGTATCTGCATGGCGACTAAGATAATATACTATCACCTGGACCCAACTTATACACACTCAAGCACTTATTACCCAGAATCTGATCGTACTTAGGCCTACTGTAGTAGGTGACACAGTAAGCCCCGACAGGAGGTGCACTGAAGATGAGTGATTCAGCTAATATATACAACAACATGGTGCGTCGTTGGTGAAACAAATGCTTTGACCGTTCAAAGTAGGCTCACTCTGCGTTTAGGGAAGTCAACTCAGATCAGCGTGGCCCAGCGAGACTTATAGAAGTCCCAGAGGCTTTGAAAACCCAGGAAATCTATGCTACCGGAATGCGGCACTCATATTTTTGTTGCATATGCCCGATTTATGGAATTGGCTCAGGTGTTCCTATCAACCAAGTCACGACCTCGAGGATTGCGGCTTTTCGGACGGTTGTTTAGGATGTCGATTGTGCCGTCTATATGAAGTCTATTGGCTCGAATCTCCACGCGATCTTGAATCATGTCTTAGGGCTCTCTGGCTGCATGTCCAAAAAGCTGCTTGGAAAGGGCGGGATATTCGAGAACAGCATGATATATGTGAGTTTCTAGACGCCTTAATTGCGCGGCTGTACGCCGATAGTACGGAGAGATCAAGAGTGTATGTTCTCATCAAACCCCAGACATGCCAGAAGCTGACTTCGTTGAAGCGATCTTGAGAGCATGTTCCAAAGCATTGTCGCCCGAGAAGGTCAATGTTCCCAGTGCGGGCAGCGGAAGACTCTACCAGCGAGTATGAACTGGTGGCTTATTGCGAGTTTTCCAGAAGACCTTTGCCCGGGCTCTCATGGGCTACTCAAGATAATAGAGAACAACCTGCGTCCGACATCCTTGCAAGTGGCTTGTCGCGGCTGTGGTGGTTCTAGAACTAAGCACGAAATCAGTCAAGATATTGTTCTTTACCCGGAAGTTATCTTCGTTCAAATCAACCGGTTCCAGCATGATAAACAGAAGAATCAAGACTATGTCTGCATCGAAGAGACCTTGACCTTTCCACCTGAGATGATACAATATCAGCTTTTTGCGTTTGTCAATCATCTGGGTAGAAACATCGACCACGGCCATTATAGTTGCTTCGCACAGGGCCCGTATGGTGACTGGGCTTGTTTCAACGACGGCATAGTATCCGCCAAAACACTTGCAGCACTCAGGTCTCACGAGAAGAACCGCAAGGATGTATACGTGCTAGCTTATCGCCGGACACAACTTTTGCCAGTGCGATCAGCACCGCCACTTATACCAGATTTTGAAGAGGAGGGCCAGTCCATTGAACAATCTCCCAATGAGGTCACATTGGACGAGATGATCAAGTTTGAGGGAAGAGCCGTTCGATGGACTTTCAAGCAACAGCTGGCACCTCCTGGTGATAATGGAGCTTTGATCAAGTTGAAGTCAGCCAGAGCCAGAGTGCAGCGGGCACAGGTACGAATTAGGCTCACGTCTATAACAGGCGAAGTCCTTGAAGGCCAAGGGATCATTCCCCTGCAGCCGAATATCATTCCCGCGCAACCGGTAAGTAAGACAGCCAGACCTCGGGGTGTCCTCAAGAGAAAGTTGCCTAAGCCCAAGATTCCCCCAGGCCCTCCACCCTTCACACGATCCGCCGCAAAGCGTCTGCAGCAAAGCCGCGGAGTGGCTGGTTGACACCTTATGCCTATTGCTGGGGTTGTATTTAGATTGTGGTAATCTGCTGCCATATAGTATACGACCGATATGTTGTTTGTGCGCCATGGTGGGACTATTCTGGCTTTATTGTCTCCGTCGAGTCCGAGATGGATAGAGCGCTCATGTCCATATAAAGTCTATAGCCATGTATATAATTGTCTATTGGGGTGTGCATCGGTTGTAGACGGGCAGGAAGGAGAAATCGGGAAGCTTTGCCTAGGGGTTAATACTTACCGGTTAATCCGAATACATATCCTGTCCGTTGCAACCAACAACTTCGAATTTTTCTTCTTTGAACCGCCAACCCAATGGATATTCACGAAGTCAAACACCAAAGCAATTTCTTCACTCCTGCTGACTTTGTGGACCAGGTGGCTTCTGGCATTTCAATCTCCAAGGTCAATACTTCGAGCGATGGTCAGCAACACGAACAACAACAACAACAAGAACAATATCCAGCCTGCGGAGAAAGCCCGTCCCGTGGTTTCTCTGCGCTGCATGCGACCCAGATCGCCGGTGTAAAGTCTCTGATGCTAGCTCTCCACTGTCTTTTCCCTAATGAACTCCTGCTCGCTTTGGATATCCTTGATCGAGGGTTGGTAAGACGTTTAGTATCGACTCACGACGCGACGAATAGCCCCACGACCCAGGCCTCGTCGGTAAGATCGACGGAGGATGTATTCCTGGTGAATTCAACCTCCGGGGTTCTCACGACGCAACCGTCTTCGCGATATCACCTCTATAAGACAGATAGCGAGACAAAAGCGTACGAAGTCCGCCTGCAAGCCTGGAGCTGCACATGTCCTACCTTCACATTGGCTTCATTTCGTGGGCCATTGTCACCCGCACCTGAAATGACCTCCTTATCCACTGTTGCTACTGCTTCTGCTATCGAATTATCGCCGCGCCAGGATTATGCAATCTCCCATGGTTCTTACCCATTCGGGGGTATGTTGGCACGCGGATCGGTCCGGTCTTCACCCCCCGTTTGCAAGCACCTCCTTGCGAGTTGGCTGGCTGTTCGCTGTCCCAGTCTGTTGGGTAAGGGGAATGACGGCTTCGTCTGTGTCAGCGCGGAGGAGTTGGCGGGCTGGTGTGCCGGCTGGGGGGGCTGAAGCCCGTGTCGTATTTATGCCACGAGTCAGAGGGGGCTCCAGCGTGGTCACCTCCAGGGAGTTGATTGCCTCACTACAAGATCAGGGTGCGGTGTTAACAGCCTACGGTACAACTGAATACTCAGCACGATCGATGTCTCCGAAGACAACCCCGTATGGTCATGATCAGCCGTGTCCGAGGTTACCCTAATGTACAATCTCATGTAATAAATGAATTGGTCCTTGAAAATTGATCGTATCGCGTTGACTCCAGGCCCCTCTATTCCCCTCTTGAACTCTTTTTCTTGGACTTATCCTTCACTACTTCTTGATCCTCCTTCTGCTCTCCATTGACGACGCCATTGGTCTTCTTAGTCGTGTCATTGTCGTCCTTGGCCGCATTAGCGTCCTGCTCCCTCTTCAGCTCGTTCTCTTCTTGCTGCTGCCGATTCTGAATCTTATTCTCAATCAGGTCGTGGAAGGCAGTGATGGCGCGAATCAAGCTACTCAAGTAGATCGCCATCAATTGATCGTTCGTCTTGATGCTCATGGCCCGTGCCAATTCGCTATTATCCGTCTGCTGCTCCGGGGCACCACCGCTGATGCGAGGCGTTGCAGCAGGGGTGGATAAATTAGGGAGAAGGTTGAACACATCTTGGAGGTTGCCCAAGATGGCATGATTGACGGGCAATTCTTGGTCGAGAACTTTCTGCAGATATTGGCCGATGTCACGTAGACGCAGATGCAGGCCCTGCAGCGATTGCAGCTGGGATGTTATCCGGGTAGAAAGTGTTCCCACAGCGACATCCCTGATGTCACGGAGTAGGTGCTCCACTCCAATCTCCTCGGCCTCCTCTGCTTCAATTATGGACGGTGTGTGGACAAAGGTTCTGGACGTCGTGGTGCCGTCCTGTAGTGGATCACCCCGAATTAGTTAGCGAGACCAAGGCGGAGATAGGGTCCGAGAACTGAATCGCTTGGAAACCTACGTCTTTGATTTCGTCAACGGCAAAGTAAGCGTCGGTCGGAACGCCTACTTCTTTCGGCTGAACGTCCACAATTACTAGCAAGGGGTTGGGTGTGTATCGTTTGAAGAGCTCGTTGATCTCCAGATCTGAGGCGCGCAGCTTCGGGCCTGAGTGATACCAGCCGACCAGCTTCTCCCGCGCGTTGATCTTCTTGAACATGTCCCTCATCGACTCGACAAAGTTGTGGTCGAGAAACCACACAGACGGATCCTTCTCATCCTCCTCGAAGGGGACTAGTCACCAAGAACGGTCAGTTCATTCCGGTGGAAGTGTGAGACGCTCTACCAGCAGATGAGCTTACCGGCAAAACTGTTTGATACGCGGACAGTCTGGCCCGAGTTCTCTCCTAGCAGCACACCCACCACTCGTTTCCGAGTGCCTTTAGCTGAGCGACCATAGTGATCTGCGACGGAAAGAAGGACTAATGGGGCAACGGTGACAGTTCGCTGGACAAGGGAAAGTGTGTCCGCCGTGGTGGCAGGCATGGCGGGAAACAAGGACGCAGAGCGGTATCACTGAGCTAAGTGAGAAGTAACAAGTATAGCGACGACTAGGCTTGTCAAAGGATGGAGAGAGAGCCTTAGCACAGATGAGATGAGAATGGGAAGTAAGTGACAGGAAGTCCGAAGAGAGGGAGAGGGAGAGATAGAGAGAGAGAGAGAGAGAGAGAGAGAGAGAGGGAGAGATGACGATGGAATAGCTGTGGCAGTTCGGGGGAGCTTCCGGGTGTTGTGTGGCTGAACAGTTGGTTGATGCATCAGCCACACATGGTATGCTGCATGTCATGCCTCAGGCCTCAAGGCACTACTGGCGGGTTTCGCTGTCCATCCGTCCGAAATGCGTCTGTCTGCACTCTGCAACTACTAGCAATTGTCGCACATGTTAGATCAATAGTTTAGATGAGCATCTTTCGCCTAGAATATAGGTCCCTTGCTTCGCCATGGTCACGGCAATTGCAATTGCATACTGCATTACTGAACTTCTCTACAAATAGTTGATTATTGCTCCGCGCGGCGCCGCAGCCTCGGGTGGGCGCGCCGCGACTCCACCCCGGCACTCCGGTCGGCGGCCTCTTTTCAACCACTTGACCCCCCCCAAAACGAAGTCAACTTTCTATCCGCTTCCCTTTCCCCGTTGCTTTTGCGCGCCCTCATCCTCCTTCTCTTCCCTTGCCCCCCTTTGCCCACTCCGCTTGTCTCTTTTCCCGGCTACCTTTGGTAGTGTCAATTCCACAACACTTCCTCACCATATTTGTCAATCGCAATGGCTCCCATCACGGAAGAGATCATCCATGGTCTCAAGGACACCATCGGAAAGCTTGAGGCTCGTATTGAGGACCTGGAGGGTCGCCTTACCAGTGAAGTCAAGCCCAAGTCTGTTACCGAGCATATGCGCATCATCTTAATGGGACCTCCCGGTGCTGGTACGCTTGGATAATGCCTATTATCTTGCCATTCCTGTCCCTCCCCTTGTTCTTGGTGCGGAATTCTGACCGATCGCTGTGTTCAGGCAAGGGTACTCAGGCCCCCCGGCTCAAGGAGAAGTACTGCGTCTGCCACTTGGTGAGTTTATGCTCTGGTGGATAGAGTCTGGATTCACTGATACTTGGTTCTGACTGTACATGTGCGAATAGGCTACCGGTGATATGCTGCGGTCTCAGGTTGCCAAGAAGACTGATCTGGGAAGAGAGGCTAAGAAGATCATGGACCAGGGAGGTCTGGTCAGCGACGAGATCATGGTCAACATGATCAAGAGTGAGCTTGAGAACAACACCGAGTGCAAGAACGGGTCTGTCCCCCCTCCACCCACCTCTGTTCCTGATATCCTTGAGCCACAATGCACAAGAGTTTGAGCTGACAATGTGCGGTTTCTAGTTTCATCCTCGATGGATTCCCGCGCACTGTTGCGCAGGCCGAGCGCCTGGACGACATGTTGGCTGAGCGCCAGCAGAAGCTCCAGCATGCCGTTGAGCTGCAGATTGACGATGCTCTGCTGGTTGCTCGTATCACCGGGCGTCTCGTCCACCCGGCCTCCGGACGCTCTTATCACAATATTTTCAACCCTCCTAAGGAGGAGATGAAGGATGATATTACCGGCGAGCCTTTGATCCAGCGTTCCGACGATAACGCCGACACTCTCAAGAAGCGTCTCGGCACCTACCACGCCCAAACGGCTCCCGTGGTTGATTACTACAAGAAGACCGGTATCTGGCGTGGTATCGACGCCAGCCAAGAGCCTGGCCAGGTGTGGAAATCGCTCTTGGGGGTTTTCCAGAAGCCCTAAGCAGTTAGTTGCTGCAATTCCCACCAAGGAGGGATCCGAGTCATTGTCTCCTCTTACCTATCATCCTGATACCTTCTTGCCCTCGCGGGATGGATTGAAAGGCGAGGGAACGATTGTTCAGGCGAGGTCTGATCCCAAGTCTTTTCCGCCGGTCACGGATCAACACTGCAGAGAAGGCTGCGGCGATCGAATGAGGTAATGGACATGAAAAATTGTAATGTGTCTTAGGTTTCATATATAGATGAATACCTTCCGGGAGGGATTTGCTATGTACAGTACTACTTCTTTGAATGGCAGCGTGCTTCGGACTAGAAATTGTCATTTGGCCTAGCATTTGTAAGCCTCGGTCCATCCAAACCTGTCCCGCGTAAATACTACAGTTGCGTGGGGTAAACCGTCGACTCGATCTTCTCCGGATAAGTCAGCCCGCCCTGACGCCGAACCTCATCCATCACTTCCATGATGACGATACTCTCCTCCCATGGCAGGGTTTCGCTTTCTAAGCTTCCATCCCGCAAGCACCGCGCCACCTCATCTGCTTCCCAGAACATGCCCTTTCCGTCGCCAGGAAACGGGCACTCGACCTCCTTGAATTCACCTTCCCCTTTCTTGGGAATGATGCGGTACCGCTCCGGTCGGAACGCTGGTCCGTCCACCTGGATCTCACCCTTGGTGCCCTGGATGCGAATGGCTGGACGGGCAGTGTTGGCCTCGTCGGGGTCGGTAGCGACACGTAGATTGGTCATGGCCACGGCGTGGGATTGGCCTGGGTGAGGCAGATTGGACGGCGTACTGGTGGGAAAGCTGAGGAGGATAGTGGTCGCTTCGTCGGCTCCAGTTAGGTGGTAGAGCGCCATGTGAGCTGAGATGGCTGAAGGTGGTTTGCGCTGATCCCGGGGAAGGGTGTGATACAGGGTCTGGAAGACCCAGGTCAAGGAGTAGATACCCACTGCAGCATTTCTTTTGGTCAGCTTTGGCCTTTTCGGAGCACTGGGCACGGTTCAGGTAAGAAGGTGGGTAAGAGAGTCTAACAGTCCAATAAACATCCACCGGCCAAATCCTTGTTGACCATTCGATGTTCCGTTCCCCAGCGTTCTTCAACAGGGTCGCCGAAGCTATTGTCAGCCGTCACACGGAGGACCTCGCCAATGGCCCCCTGTTTGATTAAGTCTCGGACCTGCACGCTGAGCGGGAAGTATCGCGTCCAAACGGCCTCCATAAGGAACAGGTTCTTCTTCTTGGCTGTCTCACACAGGATCTTCGCCTGGGCCGCATTGACCGTGAAGGCCTTTTCGCAAAGAACGTTCTTCCCCGCCTCCAGGGCTAGCATGACGTTTTGGAAGTGGTGGGAGTGGGGAGTTGCGACGTAGACTACGTCCACGTTGGCATCGGCCACGAGCTGCTCATAGGAGCTGTAGGCTGCACAGGGGGCGGGGATGCCCGTGTCAGAGATGAACTTCTCAGAACGAGCTTGCGATGATGATGATGCTACTGCCACAATGCTGTGGGAGACGTCAGATGCGCCACGCTCAAGAGGATCTCGGAGAAGATCTCGAACGAAGACTATTTGCTGGTCAGACTAACGAGGCCAGTGTACGAGATCCTTCACACACGTCGGATTCTATGGAGGGAAACATACCGTCGGCAATCCAGCCGGTGGCTAAGCGGAGTTTCGAATAAGTTTATCACATGTCAGTTTGGTACCATCACAATTGAGAGAGAAACGCATGGGATTGTAATGTTTCTTACCCATTATTCCCCATCGGACATTGTAAGGAGCCATGGTGAAAGGTCTAACAAAACGATTAAGCTGAAGAGGAATGGGGTAGGCGAGACGGTGACAAAGGGCAATAAGGGAATGAGGGAACAGGGGAACAAGGGAACGAGTGGACTGGACCCTTCTTTTAAGTAGTTTAGGTGTTTATTTTTTATCTTTTGACAACGCGGAGTAACCCCGAGCGGGGCAAACTACCCCCGCCTACGTACGTCACCTACAGGCACTGGGCAGGGGGGGGAGAAGAAGAGACATAGAAATTTAAAATAAAATGTACCAAACCAGATTAAATCAGATATGATCCGACTGCACTCATCTCTACTTCTTTTCTTTCTTCAGATCATGATGGTGATCTATATACAAGATCCGCAAGAGATATTCATTCATCTGTGGATGTGCGCGGCCTGTGGCCCATCAACATTGTCAGTGCCCTTGGAGTCTTGAAGTCCTGGATGGGGAAAGCAGCAAAGAGAAACAGTAACGCCGCCCATGGAAATGCCTGTCTTCCGGTCCCGATGCAAAACAAAAGCCACCAGCCGATGAATGTCGATGCAGCTTCGCTCCAAAGCAATGTTATGAAAGGAAGTGGGTGTGAGGAATGGAGTCTATGTGGCATGGACACCGCCATTCAGATAGGCTCTGTCTTAATCCGTACATTCGAACTTGGGGAGTTGGTCACCTGCTTGACATTGTTAGAGATGGACAGCCTGCTTTGTTTCAAGAAAGAAAAAGGTATACTCACCTCTGCCTTGCGTTTACCCAGCACAGAGTCTGGAGTCCCGGTGCGTGCCAGTGGCGCCCCCCGATTAGCTGGCGTTGGGCCTTCCTTAGTCACTTCAGCATAGCAGCTAGCATGGTAAACACGACTCCCAACATTGGTTGCATCCTGCCAGATCCAATCTTGTACATCCTCTGACCAGGTGGATTCAAATTTCTCCTGACAGATTGGACAAGGAGTATTCCGCAGAGTCGCATCATTGGGCGCGCGGATCCACGGCTTGGACGGTCCCTTTTTCGCTACATTGCCATCATGTCCATCAGCTGCGTCGCCAGAGGCTTCCGTGTCTGTAGGATTCTGGTCGTCTCCTGCTTCTCGGGATTTGATCCAATCCTAACGTTGTTTTTAGCTTGTGAACCACCTCGGAATGGCCTCCACTGGAAGAATGCCCATCACTTACCCGTTCGTCAACGTACCAACTTCGATTCTGGGCCCGCTTGGCAGCGTCGGACATGCGTTGGTTGGTGCGGAAGTGCCAATCCAGGTGACGCGCCTTCTTCTCCTTCCCTTCTTCGGTCGCAAAGAATCTACGGCCACACGTCCCACATCGATTGGTGCGCATTTCATAGAGGCTGCTAATCAGTGTATATCGTGGGCTATGGTACCACAAGTCAGCAGGTCTCAAGGACGTCTTCTCACACGCGCAGCTTACATTTTCATGGACATAGTATTCATCTGCACATCCATCTGCCCTTCGGCATTGCCTTGAGCCTGCGGTGTGGGTACAGGCGGTGTATATCGCACCTGACCAGGCACGATGAGTGGGAATGCAGACGTAATGTTAGGAGGAGGAACGGTAGACGCAGTTGGAGGTGCCGATGCCGGTGGTAATAGCCCCTGCGCCCGCAAAGCCGCAATGAGAGGATTCTCCTTTGTCGCGGAAACAGCGGGCTGGGGCGTGCTGTTCAAAATCGGTATCTGGGGTAAAATCCCGGCCAATTGAGGCGGTGGGGTGGGCTGTTGACGCGCAGCAGTGGCCTTGATAAGCCCGGCGAGCATACCCGGATTGAGCAGCTGCTGGAGAGGCTGCGAGTGCGTTTGGGCTGGTGGGGTAGCGGCTACAGGAGGTATCGAAACAGGCGGGATATTTTGGGGGGCTTGAGGTGCCGGGATGACTGGTTTTGGTGCCAGGGCTGATACCTGATCACGAACCAACCTCAATTGCTCTTGGGTGAGCTCTTGGCGTTGTAAGATGCCCTGCAGGTCGAGGAGAGCTTTCAATCGTTGCTGCACGGCCGAATCGAGAGGGTTGGTGGCGAAATCACCGCGGGCTGCGGCAATCAAGGATTCAATATCCCGGTTCAAGGCGGATAGATCGATTTCCGAGCGTTGCTGGATTTGCGCTGTGGACATGGCGCGTGCAGCATGCGTGTCCCCCTACGAATCAGTTCAGTTAACCAAGTTCGCTGGATTTTCCACTCAACAAAACTCACCGAGGGCGGATATGCATGACCTGCGCCATTCCGCTGGTAAGGAGCCGGCACGGTTTGACTCGAGGCTGGCGGGTACCGGGCCAGATTCTGTGGTGGTGTTGGAGTACTGGACCAGCCGGGGGGAGTCCCATTTCGACCACGCGTGAGGATTTCCTGCTGGCTTCGGGCTTGCTGTTGTTGAAGGGCTGCAGTCCTTGCCTTGATCAAGGCACTTTCGATACTGCGCGTGATTTCTGGAGGGAACACGGGCCTGGTGTCTAAGGAACCGGGCACAGGCTCTTTCCATGTTTTGAGCATCTCATCGAGCTTGCGGCGAGTTTGCGAATCCACCAACGTATAGGCATTCATGAATGTCTGATACATGTTGCGACCCAGAAACAAGGTGTAGGGCGTCCCTACGTTCTTGACGATCGAGTCGACTACATACAAGGCAGGCAGTTTTTGAGCCGGCGGTGTCTACAGAGCAAATTAGAACACATCCATCCAGAAACCGGAACTACAGACGGTCTTGCGCTTCGGCAGGTCCAACAGCAGCAACTCGGTGTTGTGAAAGTGGCGAGAGTATGTCACCTACTGTTCGAATGTGATTCTCCAGCACGCGAGAGATGGCCATTGCATGTTCTGTGTTCTCTTTCGCAATGACCGTAAGATTGCTGATCTGGAACCTATCGTTTGTGGTTAGATCTTCCAAAGAGTTCTTGTAATCCTCGGCCACCTCATCGGAGGCCAGTCCAGAAGACATGATGGGGATGATACACGGTAACAAGGGGAGCCGAGATGGGCAGTGAAGAATGGGGAATGGGAAAGGACTAAAGAGAGTTGTAGGTAGTGCTGTAAGACACAGAGAGATATTATCGTCAGTTTCTCTGGTTTTTCTTCCTTATCTTTTTTTTTTCCTTCGGCAACTTTCGAAGCTTTCCTTGTGCTTGTATAAATGTTATTTGCGCTGATAATCTGCCTCTTTTCTTCCTTCGTTTTTTTCCCCCTTTTATTTCCTCTTTTTTTTTTCTTCTTTCTTTCTGTTTTCCTTTCTCAAATGTGATTTCGGATTTTGGCTTCTTTTCTTTGTTGAGTCTTTTTTTTTCTCGTGGATTGTTTCGAATCTTCTGAATACCCAGATTAGAACTTCCTATTTTCCCCTTCTTTGTTTCTCTCCAAGAACAACGATCTCCTGGAAGAGCAAGAGATGGAAAGAGACGGCGGAACTTGTCAAATGCTTGCTAGCTATCTGGGTCAGACTCGGAGAAAATAACACGCGGATGCAGGCGCAATTCCTCCACCCGAACCAGCAGTCACCGAAATAGCACCTGCGCACTACCAATCCTCCCGTGTCCTCGATGTCAAGCTACCTCATGCGATCAATCCAGCGCCGATCAATACTTCCTGTAGAGTATACCTAGCCAAAGAAGCTCCAACGAAACTAAGATGATGGACGAGGATTTAGTTTCTTCGGGGCTGAAAGAAGGAAGGCCCTCGGGAGATATAAATTGAACCACGAGGACAGTTGATGGAAAAGGCACGAGGTGAAGGTCCGAAGCGAGCGTTAACCGTAAGCAAAAGCGGAACAGGCAAGTAGAAGAATCTGTTGGAGACGTGAAGACGTGAAGAAAGTCGACAGAAGGGAGGAGAGAAGACAGAGAGGGTAAAGGAAGAGGAGAGCGGAGGGGAGGGGAAGAGAAGTGTAGGAGGGATAAGGCAAAGTGAGCAGCAAGCAAGGTGAACGAGAAGAGAAAGAATGGGTGAATGGGTGAATGGGTGGGGGGAAAAAAAAAAAATATATTTTTATATTCTGATTTTCTTCTGGTTT